>NW_006201931.1:88384-119770 GCF_000334495.1 Tupaia belangeri chinensis
TGCTAGATCTAAAAGGAGAGACAGACAGTAACACTATAATTGTTGGAGAGCTCAATATCCATTATCTCCTTTAGACAGATCAGTGACACAAAAAACTAAGCAAAGTGATTTTGGACCTAAATGATACTATAAATCAGATGGACTTGATAGGCATCTATGGAACTTTTTGCACACACACACACACACAAACACACACACACACATACACACACAACATACATTGTTCTCAGCCCCACAAAGTAATTTCTCAAAGATTGATCACATGATAGGGCACAAAACCAGTGTTTACTGATTCAGAGGTAATAGAAACTAAATGTAACATGTTTTCCGACCATGACGGAATTAAACTTGATACTAATTGAGGGAAAAGTCCCTAAAAATAAACAAATAAAAGGAAAATAAATAACCTATTTCTTAATGACTCCATGACTACTGCAGAGATTCAGACAAAAATCAAAAGATTCATGGAATCTAATGATAATGAGTACAGAAGTTTTCATAATCTATAGGATGCTGCAAAAGCAGTCATAAGAGGGGATTAATAGTAATTAGTGCACATAAGAAAAAAAATGAAAAGATGGCAAAAGCATACAGTAAAGTAGCAGAATATAAAAGCAATATTCAAAAATATGTTTTATTTCTATGTATGAACCACAGGAAGATTTATGTAGAACTGACAAAAGCAATCTCATTTAACATAGCCACAAAAAGTATAAAATACCTAGGGAACCAGCAGTTAGCATAATGGCTATGTCGCTGGACTCCCACGTAGTCGACCGAGGTTCGTGTCCCAGACCCGGTGGCTTAAAACTCACGCCAGGTGTGTGTGCGTGCGTGCCCAAGATCCCAAGAGGAGAATGGAGGAGAAGGGATTGCAGCGTGACCATCCCCCCTGGGGGGTGATTTCTCGCTTTCTGTCTCTATGTCTCTCTCTGTCTGTCTGGCGAGCGCACGCGCCCTACAGTGAAAAACCTCTCAAAAAAAAAAAAAAAGGATAAAATACCTAGGAATAAATCTAACCAAAGAAGTCAATAACCTCTACAAGGAAAATTATGTAAACCTACAAAACAAAAACAGCAAAAAAATAAATAAAATAAATAACACCAAAATGTGGAAGAATATCCCATGTTCCCGGATTGGATAAATTAATATGATAAAAAAATGCAGTTCTATTCAAAATATTTAAACAATTAACATAATCCAAATCAAAATCCAGAGATACTTTTTGCTGATTTATAAAACACAATCACAGAATCTGTCTGGAATCATAAAAGATCTAATGTTTTCCAAACAATCCTGCACAGGAAGAATTGATTAGGCAGCATCTCACTTCCTGGCCCCAAAAAATACTGTAAAACTGTGATCATCAAAATGGCATGGTATTAGCACACACACACACACACAAAGTGTGAACCAATGGAAGCAAATAGAGACTCCATAAATAAATCCCAAACATACAGCCAATTGATTTTTGACAAAGGTCACCAGTCAATTCGGAGAGAAAAAGAAAACTTCTTTAGCAAATGGTGCTGGAAAAAATGACTATCCACTTGCAGAAAAATGAATTGGACCCTGATCTCTCACTATTAACAAAAATCAACTAAAACTAGATCAAAGATCTAAAACTAAGACCTCAAATTATAAAACTACTGGTGGAAAACACCAGAGAAACATTGGGAATCATTTTAGTAGGCAAAAGCTTCTTAAATAAGATTTCCAAAGCACAGGCAACGATCCCAAAAATAGATTGGATTATGTTAATTGTTTAAATATTTTGAATAGACAAGTGGGAATACATCAGATTAAGAAGTCTAAACAAAAGACAGTAATTAGATTGAATCAACAACACTCAGAATGGGAGGATAGTTTTGTGAAGTATTCCTCAGATAAGATACCAATAACCAGAATACACAGGGCACTCAAGAAGCTAACCCTAAACCTCCAAAAAGATCAACCCAATTATAAGATAAAAAAATGCAGAATAAACACCTCTTTAAGAAAGAAATATGAACAGCAAAAAAAAAAAGAAAAAAAAATATAAAATGCTCAACAGCCCTTATCATAAGAGAGATGCAGATCAAAACCATAATAATATACCACCTCACTCCATCAGAATAGTGAAAATTAAAAGAACAAAAAATGATAAGCACAGGCAAGGCTGTGGTGAAAATAGAACTCTCCTACAATGTTGGTGAGAATATAAATCTCTCTAGCCACGTGGAGAACAATATAGAGGTTTCTCAAATACCTACAGTCACAACTACATATGATCTAGAAATTCCACTCTGTTTATCTACCCAAATCATAGAATGTTCAATTAGAAAAGTGCTTACACATCTATGCCTATTGTGGCATTATTAACTATTGCTAAGTCATGGAATCAACCCAACCCTCCATGAAGAGATTAATGGATTGAAAAGGTATAGTACTAATACTCTATGGAATACTAGTCACCATAAAAAAAAAGATCCTAGCATTTGATAGAAAATAGATAAATATGAAAGATTTTTTGCTGAGTGATGCAAAGCCAGGCTATAAAAGAGATAATTGCGTATCTCCACTTAACATATGTGAATTATGTATACACTGTCATGGAAACTGAATGACTAGAGGACACATAAGCATGGTAATGATTAGAGATACTGAAGACAGTGTGAGTAGAGGGTGGGAGAAGGGGGGTAGTAAAAAGAGGGAAATTAATGAGAAAAGTGAAGAGGCTGGACATTTTGGGGAATCAGAGATGGATTATTATCTGTTGATGGTAATGTGCATGGTATCCTGGACTGGACTGGCATGAAGTGTATTTATATTGGCTAAATTCACTTTAGAAACTATGTGATATATACTCATTGAATATATGAAGTAAATTAAAATAAAATTTGAAAATTAAATAAAACTAAACCCTGAGAAACAAAGACTAAATGAAATTAAATTTATTTTTTATATATAAGAGGTCATCTTGAAATAAATATTCCGAAGGTTGGTTATTTAACTCTGGTTCATTAGCTTGACTTCTTTTTAAAAATATTTATTTATTTATTAAAATAATTTGTGATTATTGTTTTAATTTAATAGAATCATTTAGACAAAGACAGAGAGAGAAGAAAGGTAAAGTGAGAAAGCAAGCCACCAGGCCTGGAACTCATAGTACAGTCTGACATGTGGAAATTCAGTGTCCTTTATTATGCCACCTGCTGACCCCTCTTTAGTTTAATTTCAAAAACATAGGCTAGGTTTGTAAATAATATACTTTTGCTTTTTATAGAAGAGATATATAGATATAAGTTTGAGGTTTATAGTACATTTTTGATAACTATTATTTATTTAAGCCTGAATATTGGTTTTTCATTTTTAATGATTTCCTTTCAGATGTGATTTAAATGGCTACAATATAAAGAACTGCCAAACTGTTAATTTGTAGGTTGTAATTTATATATTCTCTTAAGTAAAAGAAAATGTTAAGATGTAATCATACAAAATAATTTTTAAGTTATTTGATTGACTTCTAATGGTACTTATTTCTATTTATAAAATTTACTATAAGCTGATTAAAGCACAAATTATTCCATCCTTGTATCATTCATGAAAGCATGTAGTTCTTCCATTTTCTGAACTTTTAATCCAGCAATAAAAACAAAACAAAAGTACAAATTTACAAATATTTCTGCAGAATTCCATATATAATAACATAAGTTTGTAGTTTCAATATTGAAAATTTTTATTTCAAAATGTTTTGTTATTTCCATTAGATATAAAATTTCCGTGAAGGTAACACTTATCATTAAGACATTTAAACTTTACAATTTAATAATAAAATAACTTTATAATTGAGTAATTTTTATGTAGTCTGTGAGCTATTCATTTTAATTTTAAATAAACAACTCTAAGAAGGTGTCTGTTTATATTCTAATTTTATAAATGTAGGAACTCGTTTTCAGGGGAACCAGCAGTTGATGTAATGGCTATGTCACTAGGCTACCCTATAGTTGACCATGGTTCATGTCCCGGACTTGGGGACTTAAATTCATGCCCAACACATATGCATGCATTCCAAGATCTTAAGAGGAGAATGAAGGAGAAGGGATTCCGGTGCAGCGATCCCCACTACAGGGTGACTTCTTGCTTTCTGTCTCTCTTTATCTTTCTGGCGAGCACATGCACCTTACAGCAAAAGCCTCTTAAAAAAAACCCCAAAAACAAAAACAAAAACAAACAAACAAACAAACAAAAACGAAAGAAAGAAATAAAGAAACTAGGTTTTGGGAGTTTAAACTACCTATTCAGTCATCTTTCTAAAAATAAGGTGATGATTGTGCTCTTAGTGAAGCAGTTAGGCTCAGCACAAATGTTAGAATCCAGATACCATAGGCTATGACTCCTGGATGTACTGCCTTGAAGAACAGGATGAGCACTGCGCATGCCTCGTGATTCTGACAGGATAAATAATTAAAGAAAAAAAGATTGTAACATGACCAAGACCTTTTGGGGTACTTTCTTTCTGTCTTTTATGTATCTTATTCAGGTGTCTGTGTTCTCTGGCATTCAAAACAAAATTTTAATAAGGTGAGAACTATGACATTAATTATTAACAGAGCATTTTATTGTTTTCCTTTTATTTAAAAAAGACTTCCTTAGCAATTTTGAGCTGAATTGTAAAACATGTATATTAAAAGCTTAATTTATCAAATCCTGTTAATGGGAAGAAATCTAAAAGTCTGCCTAGTTTAACAGCCTCAAAGGTTAAAAAAAAAAAAAAAAAAAAAAAAAAAAAAAAAAAGAAAAAGAGAAAAGAAAAATAAGTTGACACAGGTAGTATTACTTTAGATTATTAAAGAGATTTCCCATTGTTTTAAACCTTCAGAGATATGAATCCTTACTCTGAAAATTACTTTTTGTATTTTTTTTCATATGCCATCCTGTTTCTTGTAGTCAAAGCACTATAGAGAACTGATAGTCCTTTAAAATGTGTTTTTTTAAATTAATGTATTCTAGCAATCTATATTATGACTGGAATTCAAATAACTCAATTTTGAACACACCATAAATATATCATATCTATATAAATTAATTATATTGCATCTATGTATTAATAGAATCATTTAGTTACTGCCACTCAAACCCCTGAGATGTTTGAACTTAGAATTCCAGGGCTAATTTTACTTTGTCCTTGGCATCGGATTTGCTATGGAGGAGCTTCAAGTGTACTTACCACTTCCTCCCTCTTGGTCTTGTCTGTTGCTGGCCAAGCTTCCAGAGGCAGGTCAGGAAGCATTGGTGGCAGGGGCTGCATGGGGAACAGCGGAGACAGAGGTGGCTGTGGTGGCAGGGGCTGCATGGGGTGCAGAGATGGCTGGGGCTGGATAGAATGAATGGGCTGGTGAGGCTGCAGCTGAACAGGCTGGGGCTGGAAGGGCTGCTGGGCAGATGGAGGGAGGTTTGGCTGGTGGTGTTTGCTTGGAGTCATGGAATGGTGACTGGGAACTGGCATCATTGGTTGCTGTGGGACCACAGGCTGCTGAGCTGGCACCACTGGGATGTGATGAGGCTGCAGGGTGTGAGTCAGGGGGTGCTGCTGGGACAGCACAGGAATGATTTGGTGGTGCAGCCATCCACCCATGGGTTCATAACCATAGGAAGGGTACTGGTGAGAAAAAAAGAATCCTGTTTACTATCAGTTTGGCTGACTTACAACTGAAATTTCAGTGTTTTCTTTGTTCTTATGACCACATGAACACTTCATTGATTTTTCCTTTTGCAAGACTTTCTGTTTTGTTTTTTTATTTTTATTTATCTTATTTAAAAAATTTTTTTTTAGAGATAGAAAAATGAGTTTATTCAACTTCCAGGAGACACTGATGGCAACCACTGGTGATAAGTCCATGACAGTACAATAAAGCAATCATTTGCATCTTTGATCAGTTAAATCAAAGATACTATGTTAACCATTATGTTGATCTGGTAGACTTTCCATCTCCCAGTATCATGATCTGATTTTGCTTGCATTGTTTGAATATGACATCAATTATGGTAAGGACTATTAATATACTAAAATAATCAATAAAATATGTTCTTAAAGCATTGCTGCACAATTTTGTGCATTGTTTTGGTCATGGGCCACTTCTCAGAAGAGTAAAAAGAATCATATTCTTGGGGGTGGAGGATCAGCATCCCTGAAGAAGGGAGAATGAAAGAACTGTGCACACAGATAAGATCTTTTAAGTTAAATTACTCATGGACAAGGACATAACATTTCACTTAATATGTAAATTTGTATCTAATATTTTAAAGAAATAAAGATTAAAATATCTACATACCGGCTGCCTTATCATGCTCTGATACCACTTCAAAGGGGTAAGTACCTTAAGAGAAAGAGACATTAGAATGCATTTGATTTGAGGCCAACAAGTGGCATAGTGGTTAAGGCAGTTGACTCCCATATGGTTGAATTTGATTCAAACCCCATATCCTGCAACTTGAAAAATCATGCCATGCACATGTGCATGCATATTTAAAATCTCAGGAAGAGAATGGAGGGAAAGGGATTATAGTGTGGCCCTCTCCCCGGGGACTTCTCACTTTCTTTGTCATTGTCTCTGGTAAGTGCACATGCCCTATGAAAACAACAAACGTGCATTTGATTTAATTGTTTTATCCAGTGGAGAAATCATGCAGTATGATAGGTAGACTCAGGGATGAAGTCTGGTCAATATTCTAAAAATGAGTTCTTCAAAAGAAAGAGATAAACACTTGGGTGATTCCAGTGTGTCAGGCATTGTGCTGGATCTCTCATAAATATTTCTCAAGGTCTGTTTACATGTAGAGGAAAAGTGTTGTAACATTTATTTTATTTTTATATTTATTTATTTATTTATTTTTGAGTGGTTTTTGCTATAGGGCATGTGTGCTCACCAGACAGACAGAAAGAGATAGAGAGACAGAAAATGAGAAATCAACCCCCAGGGTGATGGCCATGCTGCAATCCCTTCTCCTCCATTCTCCTCTTGGGATCTTGGGCATGCACGCACATGTGCCTGGCATGAGTTTTAAGCCACCGGGTCTGGGACGCGAACCACGGTCTACTACATGGGAGTCCAGCGACATAGCCATTACGCTAATTGATGGTCCCAGATTTATTTTTTAAAATAAGATAAAAAAGAGTTAAAGAGGTTTATTAATGAGATTAAAAGTTTAATTTCATAACACTTGCTATTTATTACAAGAGCAAAACAAAAGAGTATGACATAATATGCGACATAAATTAATTTCATTTGCTCTTGTCTGATAAAACAGTGGATAAACCAAAGGAGATGAAAATTAAATTTTGTCTCTTGTCCTAAGAGCACAAATATGCTGATCAAATATGTAAATCTTTTAAAGAAAATATTGATTCATATTCTCACTAACATTTTTCTTCATCTTGTATGGGTAAACAAATTATTACCTGAATCTGTGAAAGAGATCATTTTCATTCCTCTCTGAATAATACACAGTTGGTTAATGCCAGGTTTGAGTCTCCTTTATATATCAATATAGCAATTAATTACTACAACAATTATTAACTTTGCTTAAGTTATATTTGACATATACTTTTCATATCCATCAACTATTTTGTTCTCCAAAACAAAATAGTTTTGAAATTTCATTTTATAATTTTATTTTCCTAATGATGATATAAAATTTCAGAAAAAACTATTTGCCCAAGACCATGTAGTTAGAATAGTATTGACAAGAATCTCAAAGTGAATTTCCAAAACTTAATATTTTTGCATTGGTTTGCAGAGTCTCTCATTGCTTACTTAGTCACTAGTCTTTTAAGAAGGCCAAAGTTAAATAAACATAGAGGTGAGTGTCTTATAATCAATAATTTTTAAGATGAAAAGGACATTAAGTAACAGTTTACCTTATCCCTGTATTTTATGATCTGGGATAGAACAAGGCCATTACTCAGAATTAATTTTCTGAGTGGAAGTTCATCTTGGCTACTTTTATAGTCTGATTTTAGAGCAGCGATTAAGCCAGAATAGGCAGGTAGGAAGATGCTGGAACAATGTATTTCTTCAGACCATTATTAGTTTAAGAAAGTAAACTGGTGGTGTGCCTTAAAATGTGAGGTCATTTGAGAAACATCTTAAATAAAAAATCAATACACTATTATTTACAGAGTTTAAATAATTCTTAACTCAAGCAAAAGCCAAAGTCAGCAATTTTAAAAAAAAGTTACCTCATAGCTGAAGTTGATATAGCCAGGATGTCCAGGGTGAGAAGGTAGCTTTTATTGGAAGGGAGAAAGGAGAATAAAAAGGAAGTGAGAGAAAGAGAGAGGGAGAAGTAGAGGGAGAGAGGAGAAGAAAGGGGAAGAGATTAAGTCAGTATACAATTGTATGAAGACTGAAGTTACTTTAAAAAAAACCTACACAATACAGAATGTATTTGAGGTCTACTTTACTGTGAAATACATACTGAAAATACATCTTTTACTTTAAAAAGTCCAAACAGTTAAATACTTTTCCAAAGGTGGAAGAACTACAAGCAGAAACCAGCAAACATTTATTTTCTAGAGACTTCTGAAATATCTCACTATACACCACAGTGCTAATGAACCCTACCCTATCCTACTCACTAGTTTAGTAGTTGAAAAAAACTCACTCTGTGTTTGAGAGAATGATATGTTTCTCTTTACATATTGAGAAATACCAACAGGAAGAGAATTGCTTCTAAATGTTTTCTTTTAAATCAGAAGGTTAAGTGTTTGAATAGCAAAAGGTTTTTTTTAATTGCCATGTAAGGTAAAAAAACACATCAACATCAAAAACAACTAAATGGGAATTATTGATAAACATGAGAACAAAATAGGTGTAAAAAAAAATCATTACACATCTGTGCAAATCAGAGTTGATTTACTAAGTTTAGGACAATCTTTTTATTATTCTGTAGTTGTCTTTAGGACAGGAAAAAAATATTGAAATTCTAAATAAAAAGTAACTGGAATAATTATAAACCAGGACTGTCTGTCCTTCCAAAGTGGAGTCAAGTGACTTAGGAATACATGGTGGGATTCTGGTTAGCCCTGGAATTCAAAAAGCCGAGAAAAGAGGATTTTGAAGAAAATCTCTCAGGCATCAAGCCAAGTAAGGGCTGGTTCTAGTCTATTTAAAAAAAAAATTGTCTTTTATTTTTTTTTTCTTTTTCTTTATTTTTTCAACACTTTATTGGTTCAAAAATTAAAATATGGGCAAAGCTAGAATTTTGTAACAAATGCACTGTAATTTTCTTCTGAAACATTCCCCAAGCATTATACCAGCATACAAGTTTGTCTATTATATATTTGTTTCAACTAATCTTTAAAAATCAGGAAACTACCTTTCCTAAACTATCTTAATATAGTTACTTAAACAGTTCATACTAAATTCAGGATAGAGAAAGGGCTGAATTTGTACTGTAGGGGTCCTTGCAGAGAGTAGGAGTTGATAGGATGCAGGATATCAGGAAGGCAGAGCCCAGAATTTTGTAAGTGAGAGAAAAAAAGGAGGCAGGTGCATTAACTTACAATTTTTGGAACATATAAACTGCTATTTTGCCTTCAGTGAGAAGATGGAACATACTTGGCCTGTGTGTAAATTAAGCTCTCTTCTGCCCCCCTTATGTATGTGTGTCTAAAGAGACCAGGTAAGACGTCCTGATTTGGATGAAAAGGAACATTCCCTGTCTTCTAGGTGCCTCAGCCCCCCTTCTTTTTTTCCCCTTTTCTCAGGCCTTTCTTTATTTCTACTCCTTTTTCTCTTCTACTACCCACAGCTAGCACTTCACTGACTCTGCCCACAACTAACCTTGTTTTCCTAAGTTCTCTACTTTGGACTTAAAAATTGTTGCATCTGTCAATGGCTGGCACCTGAACAACCAAAAACCAGAGTATTCAGCAGATAATCTGTATTGGTGCAGCCAGACATGATATCCACTTGTAAAAGCAAAACAACCTATATGTTGTAAGTAACCAGCAGATATCCTGACCACCTTGACTTTTCAAATTAAGCCCATTTTCTCTAAAATCTAATAAAGGCTTACAGCTCTATCCTTCAGAGCAAATGCAACTTTCTGCATCCTGTCCCTTTCCATTCTTGTCATGTTAATAAACTTTTTCTCACTGTGTTTACTCCCTGACTCTGTGAATTCTTTCACTGACAATAATACTGTCTACCCTAACTAGGGTAAATTTGAATGCAAAGTATATCAGTAGATACTGAAAAAAGATAGGATAACCAGTGCTTAGAAGATGCACCCAAAGGGATAAAGCCACTGAAAACAGAGATGTGAAGAACAAAATTTCTAATGCAAACCTTACCCTCTCAGGTGTAACTAATAGCAGTGATATCTGTAGGGGAGAGAGATTTGTCTCTTTGTGAGAAATTAAGCTTTACAGAAATACAGGATCTGGGGATTATTTATATGAAGATGATTAAGTGCTTTATTTTAAAATCTTTTAACTCTTCTTCTGACACCTTCCTTGATCTAGACATGGGTTGTGATTTTTACTAGTTAATTGTTTTAACAGGCTCTCCTTGGTTGCTTGCTAAAATAGAGTCTTGGGCCCCACTGTAGCTATATGGAATCAAACTATTTCACAGAAGTCTTTTAGAATCCTTTTTTTTAGAGAAAGATCTGTGTTTCTTTAACATAAAAATGTTTAAGGACATCTGATCTTGTGCTCTTCTAGGCACTTAAGTTTTACATTTATGGGTTACATTTTTATTCCTGAACATGGGAAGTTTTATTTCTACAAACTTATGTGGAAGATGTTTTACTCACAGGCATAGCAAAAGCTGTTCCCAGAAGGCAGGCAAACAAAATCCAGGTCCCCATTTCTAAATGGCCCTGAAATATAAGTCAAAGATTTAAAAAAAAAATCTCTTTTCAAATATGAACATAATTAGTGCTACATAAAACACAATATTTTTGCAACTGTATGGATCATTCTTTATGAGGTGATTTCATTCATATGAGTTTTCCAGTTTTCAGTCCATTTTATTGTTTTTGGAATCAATGTACTACAAAGTTGTTTTTCATCTCGATGGAACTTAAACAAATTTAAGTAAATTAATATACATAAGCAGTGAGTAAAATAACAGTGTTTACCCTAAGAGTTTAGGAAATCTTAATATATGCACTTCCACTGTGTAGTATTTTTTAATTTTTAATTAAGGAACAAAGAAATAGTTCTTGTATTGTTCACCTAAGTATTTGCATTGTTAAAGAAATTAAACTAATCATTTGAGAAACAAACAAAACAAAAACACTTGCCAAAAATAATTAAGGCGTGACAGAGACTTAGTTTTAACTGTTCTAACTTTGTGAAACCTTAGACAAGTCCCTCACAATGTACATCTGAATAGAGGGTTTACATTTTATATAAATGATGTTGAACAGAAAGAAAAGTACACTAACATTCTATATTTTTTTAATTAATTTCTATGTAAAAAATACCATACTAATTCAAAAACATATTCTTTTTAATACATACTGCATTTAAATTCCCCATAAAAAAAGATATACAAAACTGGATTCCTCTCACCATTAATAAAAATCAACTCAAAATGGATCAAAGATCTAAACCTAAAGTCTCAAACTATAAAACTACTGGTGGATAATTATGAAAAGTTTTCGAGGCATCAGAGTAGGCAGAGACTTTTTTAAATAAGACCCCTAAATCATGACAATAACCCCAAAAATAGAAAAATGTGATTACATCAGGCTAAAAATCTCTGCTCAGAAAAATAAACAATAATTAGGGTAAAAGGGAAACCTTCTGTGTGGGAGATTACATTTGCAAACTCTGTCTTGCCATAATACACAGAAAATTCAAGTTCCTTACCCAGAAAAAATTATCAACCCAGTTAAAAGACAGGAAAATGACTTGAACAGACAACTTTGCACTTATTAAACATAAGATACAGAGAAATAAACACAATAAACAGGATACCAAGTTCTGAATAAAATCCACATACCTTTGTTTTTATTCAGAGTAAGTTTCTGTTTGAAACTCAGAGATATTTAATTCTTTGGATTTCTTTGGAGTATGAGCTTGATTTATATCATTCATGAACTCAGAACAGCCAATCAGATTTCTGAAGAAAAAATACATTGGGTATGATTAAAAATTTCTGTATCATGAATTTTAGCCACCATGGTCAGATGTAAAGTTATAAACCATAATTAGCTTATGTAGTCTTTCATTTTAGAAAATACTAGGTTTAACAGAAAAGAAACTTCACTGGTCTGTTTTTAAGTCTGCAAATAAATTGCGCATAGTCATACTTACTTTTAAAAATTTCCTATGCATTGCATCTACTTAGCTTATCTGATGCACAGATTTTTAATTTATAAAATGGTAATACTGACAGAACCCTAATAGGATTAACATAAAAACTAAAAGAGTAGATTTCATACCTTGAGCTTTCCTTGCCACCTCTGTTTCTGCCCTGTATCCCTGAGGCCCAGCTGTTAACCCGAGGGCTTCTGAACATTTTGTAATCATGATCTTCACATCATGAAACTGGACTATGGCAGGGCCTTTCAGAAGTGTATGTACCCTTATTTCATGAACATCACTTGATTAGGAGGCAGTAAAAATAACCTCTTCCAAATCTGTTCATTGAAAAGCTAATCTTTACTGTAACTTTCAAACACTGTATATACATATCAGGCTTCTGTCTTGGTGACAAGGAGTCTGCTTATTTATTTATTTAATTTTTTTTAGAGGTTTTTGCTACAGGGCACGTGCGCTTGCCAGACAGACAGAGAGAGACAGAGAGACCGAAAGCAAGAAATCACCCCCCCCCCATGGGGGATGGCCACACTGCAATCCCTTCTCCTCCATTCTCCTCTCAGGATCTTGGGCATGTACGTACGTACACGTGTCCAGTGTGAGTTTTAAGCCACTGACTCCGGGACACGAACCACAGTCAACTACTTGGGAGTCCAGCGACATAGCCATTACGCTAACTGCTGGTTCCCGAGTCTGCTTAATTTTTAATTGATTTATGATTGCTATTTTTCTTATCGTATAAAAGCTATTTTTATGACATCAAAGAATATTCTCTGCCTGGTCATAAGTAGAACTTTATTTCTTCAGTGTAGATAAACTCATTCTTTCTTCTGCTAACCTTCCAGTGTGTGTGAGTAAGCCCTGTCAGATTTGAGTAAGCACTGTCAGAACAAGGACATAATTTAACAAATGGAGTTATTTGTTACACTTTCTAACATCATCATATTGCACATAGTAAATGTTTAAAAGACAGATGCAGGTAAAATTCTAAGATGATTTAGTATATTAATTAGGGAGTAAATAATCACAACAGGTCAGTAGAGAATGATATACATGCTCTCATTGACAAGTAACAAAATATTTCTGTGTCCCATAAATGTCATGCCTCTCTATTTGTTCTCATTCTATCCTTCCTATAAACTCCTCCCTTCTCCCCTTTCTCCATTCCGCACTGTCTTCAGCATCCTTAACTATTTGCACTGCTTTTATGCCCTCTAATATTTCAATCTCTACTATATAGTATAGATAGTTGATATATATAAAGTGGATATATACAGTATCTTTCTTTAATAGTTTGGTTTGCTTCACTCAATAATAAATTTTCAATATTTGACCATTTTCTGTCAAATTCCAGAAACTATTTTCTTTTAAAAGACACCAGTGCAGGTGTTTTGTGCTTCTGTGGAATTTTAGGTAAATATTGATCTTGAGTTGAACAATATTTTCTGGACTACAACTAATTTGCCTATTTCTAGCCTATTAAGCTAGTTATAACATGTGAAAGAATATATTGTTAAGGTACTTCCCTCTTCCCTCTTCCCTCTTCTGTTCTCCCAGAGGAGAGATTACACTCTTGGTATGAAATGTAGTAATGATATGAAAAATACTAGCTTTAGTCGCCAATATCTGAAGCAGACCGAAAGCGACGTTCTGTGTAAGTAGTGAGATTTAATAAATAACCTAGTGTTAAACTATTGGTGGCTGTATTCTCACACTTGGATTCCTATGAAAAACTAAAATCATACATGTTAGACTGTTTTCCTGAGTTGGTTGCTAAGTTATAGCCAATCACACCAAAAATACACCTTCTGAACTGTTTGTGCAACTCTACCATCCACCTGTAACCAATCCAATTGTTTCTCTACCTCCTTTCTTTACTTTCATTTTTATATGTTATCTTTCCTTTGTTGACATTGAAATATTAACCACAAAGCTAACCACTGTTGTCTGGAAGTCCAGGAACAATCTCCTGATTTAAATTGTGTTAAGATTTGCTCAGTTAAAATTTGCTCAGTTAAAACTCTATACTATTAAATGGAATGACTCTATTAAACTGATCTACAGTTTTAACACTAATGAGAGTAGCAAATTATTTTTATTAAAGGCTTTAATATAGTGACTCCGTCTTGTCTTTTATTCTCCATTGTGGACTCCTAATTCTATTTACCTACCCAGAAATTTACCTACTGCCTTCTCAAAATCAGGTACACTAACCCAACAGCTATAAACTGAACTGAAGATGCATGATGTGATGAGGGTAAGTACAATTATATTGCTCTGAACAAAACAAGGAGAGAGAAGAACTCATGCAGAAAAAACTTGATCTCCTTGAAAACTTGCTCACATGCATTTTTAAGGGCAAAAATAATGACAAGGGTCTAAGGCACATGATATATATAATGATACATTCAAGAGAGTGTGATTATATTGTGTGCTTAGATTAAAATCAGGTTTTAAAAAAATTATCAACTTTCACACATTTAAAAAATATGTTATCTAATTTTATTACTTATTATTATAGTTATTTTAATTCAATCAGAGAGAGATGCACACACATGCACCCAGTGTGTTTAAAGTCTCTGGGTAAAGGACTCCAACTGTAGTCTACTACATGGGAGTTCAGTGATATAATGACTATGCCATCTTCTGGTCCCTAGAAATGATTTCTCTATAAGCAACTTGTTTTTCTTTGGAGTTTTTTTTTTGTCTTAGGGTGAATGCACTCACTGGAGAGAGAAATAGAGAGAGAGAGAAAAGGAAGGTGAGAAATCACCCCACATGGGGGATGACCACACCACAATCCCCTCTTCTCTACCCTACTCCCAGGATCTTAGACATGCACACACATGCCTGGTACAAACCTCAAGTTCCTGTGTCTGGGAACCAAACCACAGTTGATCATGTGGGAGTCCAGCAACATAACCAATATACCATTTGCTGACTCCCTAAACGGGGAACCAGCAGTTAGCCTAATGGTTATGTCACTGTGCATGCATGCCCAAAATCCCAAGAGGAGAATGAAGGAGAAAGAATTGCAGCATGACCACCTCCCCAGGGTGTGACTTATTGCTATCTGTCTCTCTGTCTCTCTCTGTTTCTTCCATGAGCTCAGGCACACTATAGCAAAAATCTCTAAAAATGCAAAGAAAGAATTTTACATTCTTTATTTGCTAAGTGTTTCTGCTGCAGGACAGCTTCTGTGATGATATTCAAATTCTTGATGTTTCAGACAGAGTCGAATGAAACATGCCAATGACAAAAAGAAAAGATAGTTTATTGAGTAGAAGTGAAAGTATTTCATATGTATTGTGCAAAATATGTAGTGTTTGTCTTTCAGAGTCTAATTTTCTTTACTTAGCAGTTAAATTCTTCCATTTCAGCCACTTTGCATCAGACAACAGTGGCTGAATAGTACTCTATAGTGCATGTATACCACTATTTTTTAATCCAGTCATCAGTTCTTGAACACTTAGATATAAGAAAATAGCCTAAGTTATTTATCTTTAAGAATATCTTCATAAAATTTGCTTATTCAACTTACAAATGTGATTCTGGAAATTTCCTAAGGAAATAAAATTCAAAAACAACACATTGCCCTTGAGAAATGATTGCTTAAAAAGGTGGCTGAAAGCCAGCCCTTTGCTCCTTCTTATTTCCTGGTTCTTCTCCCTCAGTGCATTTGATGGACCTTTTTGTGAGGTTGTCCTGAGCCTACATCTTTCTATCAGACAAGAAAGTGAAGGGGGCAATAAATGCTTTATAAGGAAACAACAAAATTTAGGTAACATTCAGAAAAACTGTACACCCTATAATACTCAGCCAATGAGAAACTGCAGTAGAAAATTGAACACTAGGAAATAAACTGCTTATTGTAACTCTTTCAGGGATGCCTACACAGACACCAAACCTTACAAGACTGTCATTAAAGTGTCATTTCACTATACCTCATGTCTCCATTCTTTGACATTGAACATGTTTTTCACATTAGATTGATTCCATATTCATAATTATGAACAATGTGAATAATTTTAATTTTTAAGAAAAAATGTAATTAATTATACAGACTACTTTTTTTTATATAGAAAGGCTATTGTATATACAGAGTATTTATCATTTTATATCTCATAGTTTTGGGGGTTTAATATATGTTCTCTTCATTGTATATTTAATTTGAAAAATTTCATATTTTTAAAATAAATTATAAACATAAACTATTTTTGGTAAGTGCATGCTCACCCAAAAATTATTATAGAAAGACACTAGACAAATACAGGATTTGACAGTCCAAAATAAAACAAACAAAAAAACTCCCACAATATTTTCAATATATAAACACAATGTGCTATTTTACCACATCTAATCATACCTAGATATTTGTCCTGTAATCTCTCAAAATATCTTATTTGGTTGCCCTAGAAATAAGCTTCTTTTTTTCTAGTAGGTAAGCTGAAGTTCAGATTCAGACTTTTGTTTGCCCTGCTCACCAATGTTTCCTTGTTTCTCTTGAGATGATTGTCTCCTGAGTCTTACTCCAAATCATGACATTTTTGTATGTAGCAATATTTCAATGACAACTTCAATAATATGGCCCATAATGATGCTTTTATTTACTTACACAACTTGATTCCAGACTTTACAAAGTTTATGGAAAATACATATCACAAGACTATGCATGGAGCCCAGCACGTGGCTGACTGAGTTCAAGTCCTAGACCCAGTGACTTGAAACTCATGTCTGTCATCTGTATGTGCATGCTCAAAATTCTGAGAGGGAAATAGAGAAAAAGACATTGAGGTGTGGCTATCTCCCCTGGGGGGGGGAATTTCTAGCTTCCTACCCATCTCTTTGTCCCTGGCTAGTGCACTTTTTCTGTAGAATAAAACAAACAAACAAACAGAAAACTCAAAAAAAAAAAAAAGAAAAGAAAAGAAAAAGAAACTATACATGGATTTCAGAAAATTTTAACATTGGGAACCAGCAGTTAGCATAATGGCTATGTCACTGGACTCCCACATAGTCAACCGCTGTTCGCGTCCTGGACCCAGTGGCTTAAAACTCACACTGGGTGTGTGTGAGGAGAATGGAGGAGAAGGGATTGCAGCGTGACCATCCCCTCCCGGGGGGGTGATTTCTGGCTTTCTGTCTCTATGTCTCTCGCTGTCTGTCTGGCAAGCACGTGTGCCCTATATAGCAAAAAACCTCTCCAAAAGAAAAAAAAAAAACGAAAAATAAAATTTTAACATTAAAATAAACTTGTACTTCAATTTCATTTTTTGCAAGAATGGTTTGAAGTCCTTTCATATATATTCTGAAACCTGTGGAAGTACAACTGTTTATTACTATAGAGAGCAAATAAAGTTTCCACTTTTTACCATTTCTCAAAGTTCTTCTCCAATGTGATGAATAATTAAGACCTTTAACAATTATTGAATTTACACATTTTTATTAAATTACTAATGTCTTTGTTAATTATTTCAAATTTTCATGTTTTACAATGTTTATGCTTTGCAACTACTGCCTTTCAACTTCTGTACCACTTCTAATTTACAATGTCTTGTATAATGACGTGCCCAATCTTGTTAGAGGTTAAATACAGACTATTGGTCAAAGAACACTCTAACTTAGGTTGACCCGAAAACTTCATGTGTGAGAAAAGAACAAAATTTTTAGTGTTTTAATATTAATTTTTGACTGCTAGGAAAATGTTTTGTTTTCCATACTATTTACTTATTGGTTTTTAGCAATATTTATAGATGCATGTGATCTTTATATTATTCCTTCTAAAGTTTGCATTTGAGGATTACATAGTTTATACAAATGAATTTCATAAAACCTATAGGGAAACATCTTATTGCATTACTTTCTTTAACATAAAATAACCTTTGGTTGAAATAGATATGTTTAGCACTGAAACAGGTGAAATGTTCTTCAGTGATTTTAAGCAAGTAAGAACTCTGTGGGATTACTTTGTATTTGATACTTTTTACTATCATAAGTATAACTTTCATAAGCTAAGACACTAGAAAACCATATCTTCTTCTCCTCAATGGGACAGACAAGCATCTGGACAAGGCTTAGATGGGCACTATATGACTACACCTCCAAAACTACCATTTTAACAAGGTTTTTGTTGTTGTTGTTGTTGTTTGTTTTTTTTGTTGTTTTTGTTTGTTTGTTTGTTTGTTTGTTTTCCTGTAGGTCTCAAATGAAACACTGGTATTTTCTCAACATCCCTTAGCTGGGTTCTGAGGAATATGGACAACGTGGAGAAATATCCTGTAACTAAGTAAGTAAGTGAAATTATGGTAATATATTTAAGAGCTACTCTGAGTTATAGTTGGACCTCCATAGAACTTAGTTTTCCCTTTATTATTTATTTTTATTTATGAAGGAAATATCATATAAAACTTTCTCAAATTTATTTGATTATGGACCAATTAGGAAACATGGTATTAATTAAACCTCAAAAATGTTAAGAACTTTTCTAATTTCATCTATATTAGCTTTCTGTCATTATTATAAATTACTGCAAATTTAGTGACTTAAAACAACATATTCTTATGATCTTATTTTTATATGAGAAAGAAGACCAATATGGATGTCAAGATGTCAGCAAAGCTAATTTTTTTCTAGCGAATCTAGGGAGAGTCTATTTCTTGCTACTTCTAGAGATACTTTACATTCATAGTCTATGGGTCTGAAGTAATTTCAGAGATGGTTTCCATATCAAGGTTGTTAGCTTAATGACATAAAGCTTCTTTTTCCATGTAAAATAACATATTTTCAGATTCCAAGCCCAATATTCTGCCATTTATACTACTTGTGGGACATCATTTAGTATATTACATATGGGTTCTTCATAAATGATGATAAAGTGGAGGCATTCTTTTTTTTGGGGGGGGTGAAGATAAACATTTAATGACTGCAAGAGAATTATCATCATAATTATCTGTTTCTTTTTTTTTTTTTTGTTTATTGCACCAAAAATGCAAGCTCTTCATGTACCTTAATGAGAAGCCAACCAAGACATGTCTCAACTCACTCTTTACATTTGCCATTACATTCAGCAATTCTCTTACTCGCTGCTCAGACGATGCAGTCACCAATACTGAATCAGTCTAGATACTCATTTTAAATATGGATAACCAAGAATTACAACCATTGTAGGAAAAATGAGAAGGATAAAAGAGAGACTTCAAGAGAAAAAAAAAAAAGTAGATGAGGGGACAAAACCCTGAGGAAGTACAATCAGAGCAAATTAAAGAGGACTTAATAACATTCTATTTATATATTTTCAGAAAGATCTGAAAAAGATCTTATAAAATAAGAGTAGTTTGTTATAAAAAATAAGCAACTACAGAATACTAAAGAACTTTCAGAAATTTAAAACTTGATTTCCAAGATAGTCACATTCTTCCATAAAATAATTTAAATGGAGGAAACATTTAATAGCTCAGCAATGGAGAACAGGTCTGTTCAAAAGAAGTACAACACAAGTCATATATATAATTTTAATGTAGCTTATTTTTTTTCCTCCCACATTTTATAGGTTAACAAAGCATCTGAAATTGATCTAACTACTTTCAATAGCAAGTGCAGCTGATATATACATTTCTATGAATTCAAGTCCAACTTTAGGCATAAGCCTCAATGAGTAGAATGAACATCCTATAAAGTAGCACCTAGCTGGGGCTATATATTGCACTGCAGTCATCGAATAGGTATTTTTTTCTGAAACTTTTTTTTTGCAACTTAATTTACATCCTTTCCCTAAGCCAAATTGTCACAGCATACAAAATGTGATTTCCCATCAAGAATTCACTGCATAGTGACTTAATCATGCATATTATTATCACAAATTTTCCATTTCTAGTTTCTAGAATTTTTTTTACCCCCTATTTCTGACCCCTCTGTCCTTTCCCACCATCTTCTCACACTATCTCTGGAGTTCACAATTGTCTTCCATTCATTCCCCACCCGCATTGTATTGATAACATAACTTCTTAAATAATCTAATTGCTTTCAATAGCAAGTTCACTTGATAGTATTAAGAAAACCAGATTTAACTTAAATAAAAAAAAAATCAAAGAAATGCTAAGGAACTTTGCTTAAAGCCAGGAAACAGGTTAGAATTCTGATAAAATGATAGGTGCATGAACCTATCCATATCTCAAGACAGGACACAAATCCTTACAACCAAATAACAAAGTCTATAAGAAAATCAGCAATATTTTAGTCAAAAGTCATAAAATTATACTTCACCAATTCCGTCTCATGTACTTTATCTTCTGTTGTGGTTCAATTTTCCCAATTAAATTCTGGGATATAATATTCAACTCCAGACTTGTCCCTACAATTAAGTTGGCCACTTTCTTAGTTTTTGAACTCTAATTTCCATGTGTCTGTATTTAATTTTCCTGATACAGCACACCCTTGAGAACTTCTTGGAGATCTGATCTGGTGCTGGTAAATTCTTCCAGGTTATGTTTATCTGAGAATGTTCTTGTCTTTTCCTCCCACATGAAAGATAATCTACATGAAAGATAGTCTTGCTAGGTACAATATTCTTGGTTGAAATGGCTTTTCTCTTAATACTTTGAATATTTTTTCCCATTCTCTTCTTGCTCACATTGTTTCTGATGAGAGGTCTGCTGTTAAACTGATAGGATATCCTTTATAGGTAACTTGATGTTTTCCTCTTGCCAATCTTAGTATCTCATCTTTGTCATTTTGGTCAGTCTGGCTATAACATGTCTTGGAGAAGATCTTCTTGGGTTGATCCTATTTGGGGTCTTTGTATTTCTTGGGACTGGATATTTGAGTGCCTCTCTAGGTTTGGAAAATTTTCTTGCAGGATTTCATGGAATAAATTATCAATGCCCTTATGGGTCTCTTGTCTTCTGGAATGCTAATTATCTGGATGTTTGGACATTTGATGGTATCTAGTACTTCCCGTATATTATTTTCAATTTTTGGAACAATTTTCTCAGTCTTTGTCGTGGATTTTCTAGGTCAACAATTTTCTCTGCTATGTCTGAGATTCTATTTTCTGTATGATCTAGTCTGCTTTTAATACTTTCAAGGGAGATTTTGTCTTCCTGTATTATAGTCTTCATCTGTAACAGGTCCCTTTGATTCATTTTTAAAGTGTGTAATTCCTCTCTTAGATCTTGCAAAGTATTTCGTCATCTCTTATAACTCTTCAACTTCTTTCTCCTTTTTCTTCTGCAGAGAAAGAAGTTGATGAGTTTCAGGAGGTGAGAAAATTTTTACAAGATCTAAAAGAGGAATTACGTACTATTACAAAGAATAGAACAGAACTGCTAGAGATGAAGGCTCTAATACAGGAAGTCAAAATCTCTCTTGAAAGTACTAAAAGCAGACTACATCATACAGAAAATAGAATCTCAGATGTCGAAGAGAAAATTGCTGGCCAAGAAAAATTCACCACAAAGACTGAGAAAAATGCCCAAAAACTTGAAAATAATATACAGGAGTACTAGATACCATCAAACGTCCAAACATCAGATAATTGGCAATCTAGAAGGTGAAGAGACTCATAAAGGCATTGAAATCCTGAAAGAAAACTTTCAAACCTAGAGAGGAACTCAAAGTTCCAGTCTTAAGAAATGCAAAGGACCCCAAATAGAATCAACCTAAGAAGATCTTCTCCAAGACACATTATAGCCAGGTTGACCAAAACCTCAGACAAAGACAGGATACTAAGATTGGCAAGAGAAAAACATTAAGTTACCTACAAAGGATATCCCATCAGGCTAACAGCAGACCTCTCATTGGAAACAATGCAAGCATGGAAAGAATGGGAAAATATATTCAAAGTGTTAAGAGAAAATCAATTTCAGTCAAGAATACTGTACCTGGCAAGATTATCTTTCATGTGTGAAGAAAAGTCAAGAACATTCTCAGATAAACAAAACCTAAAAGAATTTACCAGCACCAGAAGAGATCTCCAAGTTCTAAAGGGAGTGCTATACAAGGAAAATTAAATACAGACACACAGGAATAAGAGTTCAAAAATGAAGAAAACGGCCAAATTAATAGGGACAAGTCTGGAGTTGAATATTATATCCCAGAATTTAATGGGGAAAATCAAACTATGACAGAAGATAAAGTACATGAATTGGTAAAGTATAATTTTATAATTTTTCACTAAAACATTGCTGATTTTCTTGTAGACTTTGTTATTTAGTTGTAAGGATTTGTGTCCTGTCTTCAGATATAGATAAGTTCCTATACCTACCATTCGAACAGAATCCTAACCTGTTTTCTGGCTTTAAGTTTTAAGCAAGGTTCCTTAGCATATCTTTGTTTTAAGTTAAAAATATTTTTTCTTAATAATACCAAATGAACTTGCTATTGAAAGTAGTTAGACTATTTTAAAAATTGTGTGGTCAATACAATGTGGGTGGAAAGGAATGGAAGACAACTGTAGACACCAGAGATAGTGTGAGAAGAGGGCAGGAAAGAACAGAGAGTCAGAAATAGGGGTAAAAAATACTAGAATCTAGAAATGGAATTTTTTTTATAATAACATATATGATTAAGCCACTTTGCAGGTATATTCTGGATGAGAAATCACATTTTGTGTGTTGTGATGATGCTTAGGGAGTGAATATAAATTAAGTTGAACAAAAAAAATAAAAGTTTCAGGAAAAAAAAAGAACCTAAAACTGTTTTTTGTAAAATCAAAACATAAAATGCATTAAAAATACCTATTCAATGACTGCAGTAAGATATATAGCTCCAGCTAGGTGCTACTTTATAGGATGTTTATTCTACTCACTCAGACCTATGCCTAAAGCTAGACTTGTGTTCATGGAAATGTATATGTCAGCTGTGCTTGCTATGAAAATATTTAATTTAATTAAGATCTTTAGTGGAAATCAGCATGGAAAGCATATACCAGAGACAATGTGGGAGGAGAGTGGGAGATGGCAGAGGGTAAGAGATAGGGAGCCAAGGATGGGGGCAAAAACAAAAATACAGAAAACAAGAAATTGAAAATTATTTGTTGATGAAAACATGTATGACGATGTGCGTGATCAAGCCAATATGCAGTGTATTCTGGATGGAAAAATCTCATTTGTACGTTGTAATGATGTACAGTGAATGAATGTAAATTAATATATTTAAAGAAATAAATGAATAAGTTAACTCTAATATTCTCTGGACTCCGTGAAGAGACAGAAAGCCCTACCATGAGTGAAGATATGACCCAGACTATGAAGAGACTGAATCTCAATAGGGCAGGGCAGTCAGTGATGAGAGTGAGCACACCAAGGGCCCAGAAGGCATCCCCCATGACTTAAAATCAGATGAAGAAGACAACAAATAAAGCTAACTGGCATATACAAAATTTGGAACAACCATAGACCCCTGATAACCTGTTTCTAGTGATGGTGGTAGCTTGGTAGAACAGTGTCAAGAGAAAATTATTGGGCACCTATCTCTCATCCTGCTATTTCTTATTCTGTTACATGGAATGATGTCTCTTCTCCATATACTAAAATTACACAGCATGAATTGTCACCTTCACTATTGTCTAAAGGACCAACAGTCCAGTTTAATTATAACTTTATTGGAGACTTTTCTATTCCATCTATGTGTATCATGAAAAATTGCTCTTGCCTCTCCTTTGCCATTTAAATGTTTTCAAGCCCATGTTTTTTTTTTTTCTTTACTTGGTGTTGTAATTTTATTAGTAATTTTCTGTGTTTGTTTTGCATAGTCTGTCAAAACTGAATGAAACAATGTTTTAACAGGAATATCTATGTCCACAATTTCTCATGTTCACTTTACAGCAAAAGCAAAGAAACAAACTATCTATGCACGTTTAAACAAACAAATAAACAAAAGAAAGATATGAACAACAGCTTAATTTTACCAGTGAGTCTTACTTCATAGACCAAGTTCTTTCCATAGCCCATTCTACCTGCCTGAGTAAATGCTCGGAAAAAAAAAAAAAATTAAAAAGAGAGAAAACTGTATGAATTACCTCATTCTGGAATTTTCTCAGTGAAGTTCTTCATTCTGAATGCTTGATGTGCACTGACATCAAGCTGCCTAAAACTAAGATTCAATTTGGATAATGATGTTTATATTACCAAGGTGAAGAACTAAAAAATACTGAATGATTTATCATTTATATATGATCCTGCCAAAGGGAGAATCCTTCAATGAAGTTAAAAATAAAAAAAAAAAAGCACTTAGGGACCAGCAGTTAGTGTAATGGCTATGTCGCTGGAATCCCATGTAGTCGACCGTGGTTTGATACCCAGACCCAGTGACTTAAAATTACTCTGGGCACTTGTGCATGCATGCCCAAGAGGAGAATTGAGGAGAAGGGATTGTAGTGTGGCCATCCATGCTGGGGGGAGAGATTTCTCACTTTCTGTCTCTCTCTGTCTCTTTTTGGCGAGTGCTCGTGCCCTACAGAAAAAAACTCTCAAAAAAAAAAAAAAGGAAAAAGAGCATTTAAAGATTATCCAGTAATAATATGCCATTATTATGGTTTTCAATACTTAAAAATTATGCCTGACAAACCACTGTGGAGAACAATTTAGAGATTCCTCAAAAATCTACAAATAGAACTACCATATGATCCAGAAATCCCACTCCTTGGTATCTACCCAAAGGACAGAAGAATACTTTATTCAGAAAAGTGCTTGCACATCAATTAAATCATAATCACTTATGATTTAAAATTTTAATAATATAAGAAATGTACTTCAACTCAATAAAGGTCATATTTAACAAGCAAAAAAAAAAAAAAAATGCCTGAAATACTACTGTCATTTCATCTTTTTACATCTCCTCTTACCACCCTATACTTTTTCTTCAGAATATTTGTTTATTGTGGCACTTTTCATGATTGGTAAGTCATGGAAGCAACCCAAATGCCCACAAACTGATGTATGGTTAGAAAAACTGTGGCACATATACTCAATGAAATATTATTCATCCATAAAAAACAAAACCCTGGCTTTTTACAGAAAGTGGATGAATATGGAAGACTTACTGCTGAGTGAAGCAAGCCATGCTATGAAGGGGGGCATTGTATGTCCCCCCTTAAAATATAGAGTCTGCACTGTGTAACTGAAATTAATTGTCTAAAGGATATAGAAATGGAGTATATGGACATAAATACCAGATACAGTGTGTGTGAAAGAGGAGGGTCTGAGGAAGGACATTTGGGGAAGGGACTTAATGGCACAAAGAGGTGAGGTATTATCTGTTGAAGATATTTCATAGTTTTATCAACAGTACTAGGGAGAAATATTCATCTGTTGAAATATCCATTTTGTAAGACAAATAATAATGTGACTGAATGTAATGAAGAAAATGAAATAAAAAAAGAGAAAAAAAGAAAGAAAATTAATACCACATAGAAAAATTATTTATTATGATAAAGTGAGACTTATTATGAGGTGGAAGAATGGTTCAATACATGTAAATCAATAAATACGGTAACCTATATTAACAAAAGACAAAGACGACATTACTTCAAAAACTGTGGAAAAAGTACTGACAAAATTTGACATTCATTCACTTATGATTTAAAATTTGAATAAAATAGGAACATAATAAATATACTTCAAGTCAATAAAGGTCATATTTAACAAGCAAAAAAGAAAAAAATATGCCTGAAGTACTGTTGCCATTTCATCTTGTTATATCTCCTCTTACCACCCTATACTTTTTTCTTCAGAATATTTGTCACAGACTTAAGATCTTATAATATTGCCTGCTTATCATCTGCCTTTTCTGAGCATGGGCACTGGTTTGCTGATGTGCAAAACTGATGAATAGTAAGCTAACTCCTCCCTCCCATATTCTTAATTTAGCTAAGTACTCATCTATACCTCACCTCTTTTCTGTCATTTGGTTATTATGGAGTCTTTTTGTTTACATCAATAGTAAACTTAATTTTATTTAATAACAAACATAAGTGTATGTGTCTTTAATATCTCATGTACATATGTGTATATCTATAACACATACATGCATATACATACATATTTATACCTGGACCATTAAAACTCTACAGGTTAAGGCAAAATATTGTTTGCTTCTGCTCCAAGTCTATGTAGATAATACCAGCACATTGTGACACAGTACTTATTTTACTGGGCACTGAATGCTGAGGTACAGTATTGCATGACTGCCTCTTGAACCTTTGTTTTTCTAGTTACATGTGGAACTGGACCGTTGGATTGATCTCCCTCTAAAGGAGAAGCAAGCACAGTTTCCATGATGTAGCATCCTTGTTGAAGGTGTTTCTGAGAGACATGCTGACCTCTTTTTATCAAGGAACTGTACAAAGCTTTCATCAACACTGTGTGTAATTTAGCCAATTTTTGGGAAAGATTCCTAGAATGCTGAGATGTTTCATTTAACCAACACTTTGTGCATGTCGAACCCAATAACTGTTTTATTATTGTTTATTGATCTCTCATGAGTGAACTGTTTGGGAAGCTTTCTTAGATTTACTCTGGAGAGAAGTAGTAAGGAGAAAGTAGCAATACAACAAATGTAAATAGCCCAAAGGAATTTTGGATGCTTTCCAAGGCTCTTGACCAATAGAAAAAGCTATATGTAGATGCTTTGGCATACTGGAAAGAATTAACATTGAATCTGTACCTAAAATTATCATGTGTTTCTGGCATAAAGGAGAGAGCCACAAGAGCCTGAAATGACAAAATATGCAGCCAAAATCCAGCAAAACAAGATGACATAGCTCAGTGTGAAGACTTTGATATAGCTGCTTCTGAGCTATAAATGCAAAAAGTAAAGAAAAGAGAAAATGAGGGGAGAAGGAATAGACCAGAGCTTCCAGACTCTACATATTTCTTCCTTCAATTCTCTAGTTCACACAAGACTACAATAGAAAGAAATGACCCTGTCTCCATACTGCTTGGTTATTGACAAAAATGTCTTTTTCTTGTGTGTTGCTCAACAGAAAATGATTCAAGTCTATTATTAACTCAAATTGCAGACTATTCAACAATTTTCAGAAATTAATAATAAATGTACTTTTAAAATTTATGTATTTTTATTAATAAATATTTACCAATATTGAAATGTTGACTACACAGTCATGTAGTTTTATCACTACTTGTGAAATAATGCTAAGGAAAGGAAAAACACAGTAAGGAAAGAATGATATATTTTTTTTAACCTGGATTATATGACTTTCCTTGTTGTCTAATTTCTCTTTATATCTTGTATACAGCCTTGCTACTAGATTGCTAAATCAATAGGAGAATTAATGAAGGCATGGAAGTCTTAGAGGCCTATCTTCTATGCTTGAATTAATAGGATAAGTTCCCTTTGTTCACCTAGAATACTTATATTTACTTTGCTGTTCTGGAATTTGGAGAACAATAGGGCACTTTTCAGCTCTTCATTCACCTTTGATCTCTCCTTAACTAAGACACTTTCCACTGTCTTCTATAATTCTTCTCCCTTGTGGCCCAGCATAAAAATGAAACTATCAGCAAAAACGGGCAAGAAGTTCAACCCCTTTGTTGCCATAGACATTGACTCTTTCTTTCTTCATTTTTAATAGGGCAAGTCTTCAATATGGCTAACCATTTCTCCTGGAGAAAATAATATTTCCACTTTTTGAGATATCTATGTAGCTGGGCAGTCTCTGGCTAAAAGTTTCTGAAAGTGAATGCATGATTAACTTCTATACATTGAAGTAATGCTGTATTTTCTCACAATGATGCTTTATTCAAATCTGCATTTTTATTTATGAGAAGAAAAATAATGAGTCACAGTGATGCTTTCAACCTTGTAAAACCGAGTAAGGAATGGTCCTGATTTTATCTGTTTCTTTAACTTAGAGTCTAAATGTTATGTCACCTCTTCATTCTTCCCATTTATCCAGGTAGCGCCCATCTGAAATCCTAGTAAAAATGATAGTAACTCTTTTTTGACAGATTCTTTCTCTCCTTAAGTCCTCTCCTTAGAATTGGGGCTAACTCAGTGTAAAAGAGGGTTGTACATTGTTTACTTTAAACCAGGTATAGAGAAAACTGTGTCTAATCTGCTGACTATTGTCATTATGTCTCTATGTCATCTGGTATCAGCTACTGAAAGCAAGTTCTGCATATTCTCAAACCCTCTAGTGATATTATTATACTTGATTCCTACTCAGGACTGAATGTGATCCCCAGCCCAACCCTTGCATCTAAGGTCTTGGGCTTTGGTTCTCTTTAGTCACATTAATATACTTTAAGATTTGTTTTTTAATTGCACCCTTAGATGAAAAAGATGTTGGTCCAACTTTAAGTGGCCTGTTAGTAGACAACCTATTTAGGGACCAGCAGTTAGAATAGTGGCTATGTTGCTGAACTCCCATGTAGTTGACTGTGGTTTATGTCTGGGACCTGGTGGCTTAAAATCACACCGGGTGTGTGTGCGTGCATACCCAAGACCCTGAGAGAAGAATGGAGAAGGAATTGCGGTGTGGTCATTCCCCCTGGGGGGTGGGTGATTTCTCGCTTTCTATGTTTCTGTCTCTGTCTTTCTGGTGAGTGCACATGCCCTATAGCAAAAACCTCTCAAGCAAAAAAAAAAAAAAAAACAAATAGGCAACCTATTCTTTACCTCAAGAAGAGATTTGTTTTGTATTTGCCATAATGCAGTCCCACTTATCCCTTGGATTTCACCAGAGATCTCAGATCCTTTAAATACTAACATGTATGGTAAATTATCAAGATGGGGACATTCCAAACATAGCCAGAGGAACTTTTATTAAACTGTTGTTAAATAGAACTCAGATAAATCATAGATTCAATTCTGGGTTTGTCAAATTTTTACCCCAGAGGTCATTATATAGAATTCTGCCTCATTTTTCATCCTCTTCCCTGTTGATATAAGCATAAAAGTTTCTGTGGTTAAATATTTATCTATTAACAGTTACAAATAATAAAATCCCTGCTGGATTCTAGTTATATTATATGGCACTCACTGTGCTGACATAAAAATTAACCTCTTGTTTCAGCATGCACAGTCTTTGATAGATATACTATATTTATCATAATTGTTAAGTAGTTATTTCCTCTCTGGATGTCAGCATTCGTCCACTGCAGATATATCTAAAGCTGCCAAGTCATCTGCCTAGTCACTGGGTAAAAGCAGGTCCCTGTGTTCATAGATACCTTCATTGCTTCTTTAATATTTCTTAAGTCCTATGTGAGTAGGAGAATGCAAAGTCATAGGTGGTTAAGAAGGCATTAAGCTAGAGTAGAGGGAAAGAAGACCCAACTGAAGGCATCCCTTCACCAAGGCCCCCAGTTAGGACATGGAACCAAGGCCCCTTTTTGATCCTTGAGATTACATCTCCCCATTCTGCAGACACAGTGAAAGAAGAAACAGATAAAAAGCAGTCTGACCAGAGATACCCCTTCACTCAGGCTCCCTGTCCAATCAGAGTGTGTAATAAGGGCTTTTATATACATACACACATACACACATATATATACACACACATATATATACACACACATATATATACATACACACACATATATTACACACATATATACATACACACATACACACACATACACATATATACACACATACACACACATATATACATACACACATATACATATACACATACACATATATATCCACACATATATACACACACATATATACATACACACATACACACATACACACATATATATACACACACATATATATTACACACATACATATCATCATGACAACATACAAAATGAGATTTTCCATCCAGAGTACACTGTATATTGGCTCTGGGGCCAAATATCTTAACACTGTAAAGCCCTGCAAAAGTTCTCTTTTACACTCATATTTTCAAAATGAGAGAGAAACTTCTCTCTCTAAATCTGAACCCCAAACTCCCACTGCGAATATCACACAGCCATGGTAGAAGAGGAAAACTGGTACATACTAATTCAGATAAAAGGGATGCACGGGTGCACACATCTACAAATATCTAACCCAAAGAAGAAATAAAAAGTGAGTACAACACCAGGTGAAAATGTTCACAGAAGAGCCTTAGGAAATATGAGAAATTCATAAAATGCCTTTCCCAAGGAAACAAAGTCATCTCCAACAATACAAAAAGATAAAAACCCAAAAATGTCAAAGCAATCATTGAGAAGTTTATCATAAAAAAATCAACAAGGTAGGGACCAGCACTTACTGTAATGGCTAGGTCTCTGGACTCCCATGTAGTCGACCGACCTGGTTCAAGTCCCAGACCTTGCAGTTTACACTCATGGGGAATGAGTGTGTGTGTGTGTGTGTGCCCAATATTCCAAGAGAAGAAAGGGATTGCGACGTGGCCATCCCCCATGGGGGGGGGGAGGGTGGGATTTTTCACTTTCTTTTTCTGGTGAGCACATGTGCCCTATAGCAAAAAACTCTCCAAAAAAAGAACAAACAAAAAAATGATGTAGAAGAAAAAACAGACAACCAGCTCTAGTAGATGAGAAAATTATTCCATGACTTGAAGTAGAAACACCATAAAGAGACAGGATTTATAAGAATCAAACAGAACTTCTAGAGATGAAGACAGTAATACAAGAAATTCAAGCCTCCATTGAAAGTATTACTAGAGGTTCAGACTATGCAGAAGATGTGATCTCTGCTTTGGAGAAACTATCTTAGACGAAATCATCCAATCATTAATCAATCAATAACTGTGACTCTTTTGTCTAACAGAGAATTACCTAAAGTGTGATGGAAGTACCATTTGAGACACTGAGATCTGCATCAAGCTCGGGAGAGAAAGGTCATATCAGGGATGTGCCCCACTAAACCTCTCTCATTCTGCATGTTTATTAGGGAACAGCAGGAAAGTTAATTTTAGAGAAAGCTACTTCTTAGATAATTAGAAAGATAAGGTTAGTTCATGAAACAGGGTGGTTTCAGTATTGATAAGAGGAGTATGACTAAGTGACACCAGAGGCTGGACAGAGGACACTTTGGAATTTGGATAACACATTTACCATATCACATACCCACAAAATGGTCTCCTATTA
>NW_006201931.1:119786-132744 GCF_000334495.1 Tupaia belangeri chinensis
AGCATTTTTTGACATTTTCTCAGAAGTCAAAATTCTGAATAAGCCTAGGAGTTCTAGAAAAATGGAATTTCTGTTGTTCTCCATCACTTTCTACTTTTTTTCTGTTTTTAAAGGAGATGGTGCATCTTTAGCAGGAAGAGCCACATAAGCAGCAAGGACAGTCTTGTGATTTTTAAGTGGTCCATAGAGGCAACAGAGGCCTTGGAAGAGTAAGACTAGACAAAAATAAGATTTCCATTGCAGTGTGTGATCCCACACATTTGCAAATGAATATCAGAAAACCAGGTAGAAGAATTTATACATTTGAAAATGTCCTAAAGTGTCTGACAGATAGATTTTTGAGTTTCCTTTTGTTTATCAAAAGACTGTTGATAGTGAGAGGGGTTTTTTAAAAATTATTTTATCTTACTTTATTTCTTTAATTATTTTAATTTTGAGCAGAGAGAGAGGAGAGAGTGAGAAAGCAAGCCTCCAGGCCTAGGACTCGAACTGCACTTGGCCATATGGGAGTCCAGCACCCCTAACCACCATGCCACTTGCTGACCCTAACACTGGGAAGGTTCTAAATGTGATATTTGGGAGCTGAGATTGGTAGAAAAGACTCCCAAAATGGGTTCTTTTATATTTTGCCATGGGTAAATGCTATCATTCAAGGTCAAAGGTGTAACACACACCTGTTGATGTCCCCAATTATATAAGAGTATCTGGTGAATGGTTTAAACATTTCAAAGATCATCTAGTCATTGAGTGACTACTTTAAGTGTTTGAAGTTGAGATAATAATTCTTTACCAATAGTAGCTTGTTCAGTCTTTTGTTGGGTAAGGTTTGACCTTTCCAATAGCATCTACAATATGAAAACTAGTGTCTAATAAAACTGATGCTGTAGTGGCTGTGACTGAAACAACAATGGCAGAGACAAGGAAAGCAAAAAGAATAGACAGAAATCTTCCAGGGCACAGAGGCTAAGGGCTAACTCTAAGATTTATAGGGTGGATGGTTCAGTCTAGGATCTGGAAAGATTATCTGGAACTCAGATTTGTTTTCATCTCATAGAAGATTAATGAAGGAGATATTTAAATTGGTAATATTAGAATATGTAAGATGGGAGGTAAAGCATCTGTAGTGTATAATAATTTTATAATATGAATTTAGTTCAGTGATAATGTTGTGGTGCAAGATATTATGAAGACTGAACCACCAAGAAATTAAAGTTTTAGGAGCCTTTATTCCTGGCCAGAGACTACCATCCTAGCCAGGGACTATTTCACACTGTCGCAGTCCCTGCCACTGGCAGGGGGCAATTGGGGTGCAATTGGGATGACAGCCCCCAATCCACAGCTTTGAAAAGCATTTAAGCACAAAAACCACAAGGGAACATTAGAGTTTGTAAGTGTTGAGGTGGGGGAGGGACTTAAGAGAGGAAAGGCTGCAAGGGTTATTATATTCCTTTACCAGCAGTCTGTTAGCAGTTTACAAAAACATAACAGCATGTCTTTTGTTAAATGTAAAATAAAACTGCATCCTTGGTTATTCACTCTGGTCTATGGGTTGGGTGAGACAAGCCTATGGGATATATCTTAGCCTAACATATACCATTTTTAATATTATCTGTTTTGGTCCATCACATTCCCACCTGGATCCTGAACTACAGTTGTAAAATATTTGTTTCAATATTTGAAATGTAGATTTTCTGCTGGGACTCCTTCCTCACCAATTTCTAGTGAGTAGTATTACATTACACTTTTCCTCCATTTCTGTCTGTCTCTCTGTGTCTTCCTGAGTCTTTTAATTTTTTTTTTTAAGTTAAAGTATTTTTGAAACTGAGCACAGACCCCTAATGTATTTTCTAGGGTTCCTAAAATATAATTCCACTTACATTGTAATGCTCCAGAGTAGGAATAAGTCCTCAGACTTTGTTTATGATAATGACCATCATGGATCATAAATGAGGGCCATTTGATATCTAAAACTCTCACTTAAAGGAAAGATAAGGTTTTCATGTCAGTATATAAGATGTTTTATAGGCTGGTAACTGCTAGTTGTGATCTCAAAGACTCTAGGCTGAAAGGTTGCAGACACTTGAAGAGAAATTTGATTATCTAAGGCCTCACAAATCAAGAATTCCCATGAGATAATCAAGCCCTCTTGAACCAATCATGAAACTGATTATGTGCCTAGGACCTCTGCCCCTAATTTTTGCCCTTAAAAACTCATGTGGGGAACATCTCAGGGAGAATGGGTCTTTTCAGTATGAGTGGCCTGCTCTTCTTGCTTTGTGCTTTGCAATAAAGCTATACTTTCCTTTATCAATCATGTGCCTATGGCTAGGTTTTATAGCACTTGGATGAGCAAGCCTGATTTGAGTTTGGTAATAGTTTATTGGCACCCTGGATGGGGCTAAAATCCTGTGTGGGCATCTTGCCTAAGGAACAATGACCCTTGGCCAATGGCCACCCTCAGAACTCATCCTGCAACTGCCTAAGCACCTTGTCTCAAGGAGAGTCCTGTGTGATTGGCCACAAACCAGGTTCTGTTGACTCATACAATTTCAGTTTTGTGGTGAAGGAAATATGATATTGGATTGGATTGGATTTGGTAGACATCTGGTAAATTGTGGGACTTGTGTGGTGACATCAAGGCCTATTTTTTCCCATAGATATTTGGTAGGTTTTCATCTGCTTGGCTAAAGAGTAGCTATAAGCCTTCCTTTACATGTTTGGTTTCTGCTTTGACAGAAAGTTTGTTTGATGTGAATCCCTCTTTGGATACAGGGTCAAGAAGATTTGAGGGATCATTTGGAAATTTGGTAACTTGTATATTTGATTTTATGTTTTGTTTGAACTTGTTGTGAGTAGAACATCATTATGGAAAACTAAAAGAGAGTTATATTCTATCTTGTAGCCTGTAGGGTATATTTTGTAGAATTGGGAACTTTGAACCATTATTCTAAGGAAGGAATAAAAGATAATTTATGGCCCCAATGTTCTCTAGGATCCAGGGAACAGGGGACAAAATATGGGTGCTTACATTAGATAACTAACTTTCTAATCACTCTGTGGAGTTAGCATATGTTAGGCTGCGTTAGCATAATCACCACCTTGTCAGGGCTTTGAGGATAGGGCCTGAGGAGCCCAGGAACTCATAAATAAAGAGAGGACAGGAACTTGTAAATAAGCAGAGGACAAGCAGGCCTGGGGCACCAGGACAAGGTTAGCCAAACTTTAACTGAAAGTCCTTATCTAGACTCAAGCAGGTGGTGACAGCTGGACCCTAACTTCACATACCCTCTCCCTTGTGTGCTGCATACTATGGAAAATTACTGACAGTATATCCTGTATTGCCTTCCTGAGCTATAAAAGGCCCTCTATCCTAGAATCAGGGTCCTTGTTGCAACCCTATGTATTGGGCATAAACCCAAACCCCAACTAGCTGGAAAAATTAATGCCTCTTATGCAGTTGAATTATCATTGTCTTCTCTGCACCGCTACTAGTTAGATGGATCTTTGAACCCTAATATTTAGGGGCTAGATCAGGATCGATCAACTTGATGATGGCTAGATTAGACACAACAGAGGTTTGGCACATTGCCATGAAAGGAGGATTGATCACCTCCATCTGGGACTTGCAGGGGGACTTAGAGCCTGTTCCCAAACTTGTCTTGTTCTAGAAGAGAATTCTGTGTGGAGGAACTGGGTTAGCCACCCTGGAGGCTCCACTTGAAGTTGAGGGAGACGTCCCTGATAACTGGAAGATTAACTAGCATCAACACTGAACGACGTTTGGTCTGACAATTAGTTAGGATCCTGCACAGGCTGGTGTGAGTCTTGTGCATGTGGTGGAATTGACCGGCTGGTGCATGGTAGTTCCCTGTGCATATTTGTTGGTTTGGGGGTGAGGGGGAGTGAGTAATTGTGATTCTGTGTCTCTTTCTATTGAGGCCTCTGTTTTTCCTTTCATGTCATGGGCCAAACTCAATTAACTCCTAAGAGTTTGATCTTAGATCATTTCTCAGAAGACCAAGAGAAAGCCCACAATAATGGATTTAAGGTAAGGAAAAGTAAGTTTAATATCTTTTGTTCTCCAAAATGGTTGACCTTTAATGTAGGATGGCCACCACAAGGGACCTTTTCACTAAAAGTCATCAGGTGAGTCCAAGACGTTATCAACAAGCCTGGGCTTCAGCTCCCACGTATTATAATATGGCAGACCCTGGTAGAAAATTCTCCTTCCTGGCTCAGGCCTTTCTTACCTGGAAAGGACAAAGATCCTCCAAAAATACTGGTGGTGGAGAGTACCCAACCCTCCAAGCTGGGGGAAATTCCAAAAGACCATAGAGGAGCCAGTCCTTCAAGAGGACTCTGGAATTTACCCTCCATTGGCAGATATAGATTCGGAACCCTATCTGTCACCTTATGTTGCAATAGCACCTCAGGCTCAGGCAGACACATCCCCCAGCTTAAGGCAGAACCTCTTTCACAGCCTTAACAGTTGCCACACTCTACCATAGTGCCATCAGCACCCCTCACATTGGTGCAAGGGCCCACAAGAGGACTTAGATCAAGGAGGGCCTAGGAAGATAAAAAGCCCACATCCTTTGGGTGAGCACCCATCCTCCATGTCCAAGCCCTAGGAGGCACTGCTCTGCAAGGGGAGTGTACATATCAGTATTGACCCTTCTCTAGTAGTGATCTTTACAGCTGGAAACCCCAAAATTCTCTTTTCTCTAAAGATCTGTGGGGTCTCATCCATCTGTTTGAGTCTATATTGTATACCCACAGCCTCACTTGGGATGACTGCCAGAATCTTCTCAAAACCTTGTTCACCACCAAAGAGCGAGAGCAGATCTTCACCAAGACTCAAAAGAATGTACCTGCAATGATGGTCATCTGTCCACCTTACCAAACCTGATCAATGAGGTATTTTCACTTACTAGAACCAACAGGGATTTTGGGAATGCTGAAGGTAGAGAGCATCTCCAAGTCTATTGCCAGACTCTTATGGAAGGTCTCTGAGGGGCTACTAGGCACCTCACCAATTTTACAAAGGTATAAAACAATAATTCAGGAAAAAAATGAAAGCCCGGCTGCATTTTTAGAATGCCTCTATAGTGCCTATAGGCAATTTACCCCGCTAGACCCTCCAGCTAAAGAGAATCAATCTACTATTATCATGTCCTTTATTAATCAGCCAGTGCTGGATATCAGAAAAAAAATGTATAAACAAGAGGGTCTTGGGGAGATGACGACTAGAGATCTCATGAGATTAGCAGATAGAGATTTTAAAACTCGAGAAACTCCAGAAGAATGAGAGGATAGGCTTAGGAAAGAGGATCAGGAATTACAACAAAGAGTTAGAAAAGAAGATAGAAAATTTTATCAGAAACAGAACGAGTGGATGGCTAAAATCTTCCTAGCTGGAATTAAAGGAGAAAAGAAGCCATAGGGTCCCCAGAACAAGGGGACACATTCTAAAGTGTACATAAATCAATGTGCCTATTATAAAAATTATGACTGTCCCAACCTGGCCAGATGGGGTTTGGCAACACAAGGGGACCCTTAAGTCTTGATGGTTGGATCAGACAGTGAGACAGGACTCAGCCTCTCCCTGAGTCTTGAGTAACTGCATCTGTGGAGGGGAAACATGTGGACTTTATGGTAGACAGGGGAGCTCGATATTCAGTTCTCAATACTCCTTCCCTTCCCCCCTCAAACAAGACTAGCATTGTTCAAGGTGCCACCATGTCTAAGAATTACTGATGAACGACATAGCACCATGTGGATCTGGGTCAATATCAGGTCGCCCACTCCTTTCTGGTTATGCCAGAGCGCCCTGCACTCGTGCTGGTATGTGATTTATTGACCAAAGTGCAGGCACAAATCCACTTCTATCCTCAGGGTATTAATGCCACCCATAATTTAGTGCATCCCCTTCACGTCCTAACTTTGGTTTTGGCAGATGAAAAGTGTCTGTATGGCCAGCCAAAATCAGGACCACAGGGAGACAATTTATGGCCTAAAGAACTAGATCCTTGGGTTCAGAGGTTTCCTCAAGCCTGGGCAGAACTGTCAGGAATAGGCTTCATGGCCCATTAGGCCCCTATAATAGTTTAACTTAAGTCCTCGGCTCAACCTGTCCAGGTCTGCCAGTACCCCTTGATGACAGAATCAAAACAAGGGATTACTCTACACATCAATCACCTGTTGCAGGCAGGCATCTTTAGACCTTGTCACTCAAACTGGAACACTCCATTGCAGTAAAGAACATTAGACCTTGTCACTCAAACCGGAACACTCCATTTCTTTCCCAGAAACCAGGGGGGAATAATTTCAGGCCTGTTCAAGACCTGTGAGGGGTTAACAAAAGGACTTATGCTCCTTTCATCAATGTCATAACTCCATAACACTTTTACAATATGTTGATGACCTCCTCCTAGCTGCCTCTTCTGAAGTAGAATGTAAATAAGCTACAGAGGACATCTTGCAGGAATTAGACTCATTAGGCTATCGTGCCAGTGCTAAGAATGCCCAAATTTATATTTGGGCTATAAATTCAATGAAGGAAAGAGGTGGTTGACAGAAGTTATAAAAGAAACTATTTTGAGACTACCAGTCCCTTGCTTTAGCCAGGGAAGTTTGAGAGTTTCTAGACACTGTGGGCTACTGCCAGCTGTGGGTATGAGGTTTTGCAGAATTAGCTAAACCTTTGTATGAGGTCACTAAAGAAAAATCACCCTGGACATGGGGGCCTGAACAACAGTTAACCTTTGAGAGACTCAGGGCCTCCCTCCTGGAGGCCCCAGTATTAGTCTTGACAGACTCCCTTAAGCCTTTCACTCTTCATGTGGCTGAAAAAAGGGGGAATTCCAAAAGGGGTGCTCATGCTGTGACTGGGGCCTTGGAAATGTCCTGTGGCTTACCTGTCAAAGACACTGGATTCTGTAGCAGCTGGGTGGCCCCCTCATTTGCACATCATAGCTGCTGTGGCAATGTTGATTAGGGACACAGATAAACTGACATTTGGGCAACACTTCAAAGTAATAACTCCCCATGCCATTGAGGATATCCTCAAGCACCTCCCAGGGCAATGAGTGTCTAGTGTGTAGCTGATTCATTATCAAGGACTGCTCTTAAATGTCCAGTGAGTCACTTTTCACAGCCCACCTCCTTGAATCTGACCATATTGCTTCCTAACCCGGATTTAGATAAGCTGGTACATGAAATCCTAGCTGGCCAAGAAATCCTAGCAGAGATCTTCCATGCATGATATGACCTCCAGAACTTGGCCTTGCTAAACAGTGAGGTAATCTGATATACTGATGGGAGTAGTTTTATGCAAGACAGAGTATGTAAGGCAGGAGCAGCAGTTGTAGACCAGGGCAGGAACTTAATTTGGAGCTCCTTCCTGCCAGCAGGAACCTCCACTCAGAAGACTGAACTGATTGCCCTGGCAGAAGCTCTCAAATGAGCAGAAAGAAAGCATGACACCATTTACACCAACAGCAGGCACATTTTTTGGACTGTCCATATCCATGGTGCAATCTATCGAGAGAGGGGATTTGTTACCACGGTTGGGGGAAAGGCACACAATCTTCCTGAAATCCAGCAGTTATTAGTCCAAAAACCCTGAATAATTGCTATAGTGCATGTTCCAGGCCACCAAGCTGCCAAGACCCCTGAAGCTGTTGGCAATAAGTGGGCCAAGGAAGCAGCAAAACAAGACACTACCACATCTGTAGCTCTCACCCTGTCTCTCAACCTGCCAAAACCAGAGCTTCCATGTTGACCTCTACACCTCTACTACTCTTCCAGGGACAAGGAATGGAAGGAGAACAACAATTGCATGCTACAGTTCTTTTTCCAACCCATAGAGTTGGAAAAAGAACACAAAAAAAGTCCAATCTTGACGGAGGCTCTGGAACTTTCTTATAAAAATTGTAGATCTCCATTTGGCTACTCATCTTAGTGATATGAAATTACTTCAGCTTCTGAAGTTGGCACAATTACTGTTTCCCAACCAAAGAAGACACATTCATCACCTCATAGACCGCTGCCAAGAGTGCCAGGCTAACTACACGCAGGTATTTGGTTCTGGCGGAGGGCTCCTGAATGAGACTGGGAAATGGATTTCACAGAGTTAAAACGGAAAAAATGAGTATAAATATCTTCTAGTTATGGTTAATCCATTCTTGAGGTGGGTAGAAGCTTTCCCCACAAAATGAGAAATGGCCCAAATAGTTGCTAAGACACTAGTAGAGGAAATAATACCCCAGTATGGGGTTCCTGAAACATTCAGCTCAGACAATGGCCCGGCTTTCATCAGTGAAGTGCTACAGCAAATAGCCCAGGCTGTAGAAACTGATTGGAAATTACATTATAAATACAATCCACTGAGTTCTGGGCAAGTAGAAAGAATGAATAGAACATTAAAGAAGACTTTGTTTAAATTAGCCCTTGAGACTGGCGGACACTGGGTGATCATCCTACATTATGCCATGTTTCGAGTTTGTAACTCCCTTTATATCCATGGAGTGACCCCATTTAAAATCATGTATGGGGCACCACACCTTATATGCATTTGTAACCTTCCAACATTGACACCTTAAGGGATTGCAGATTATAAAACTAGCCTAAAGGCCCTTCTGCAGGCACAATAAATAATTTGTTCCTTTGTCCAAGCAAACCATGAGTCTAGGGACCCTACAGACCCCAAACATGATATAGTCTCAGGAGATTGTGTTTGGGTAAAAAGACACATGCACTGTAGAACCAAGATGGAATGAACCTTATATGACTCTCTTGGTTATCGTACTGCTTTAAAGGTGCACAAAATCAGACTGTGGATTTACCATTCACACGTGCATCTGGCCTCATCATCTGAAGATGTGAAAGCTGAAAAAGGAGTAGATTGCGACACTACTCACACAATCCCCTAAAACTCCAGATATCCAGATCTTCAGACAAACCTGTGCCTCCTTCTCAATAGTACAATGATAAAAATGCTGACCACTCCGGAACAGTCCATGACTCTATGGCTAAAATCAGGGAGAGACTAGCAAAAAGAATGAGGAGCTAATAAAGTTTGGTTTGAAACTTGATTTAATAAATCCCCTTGGATGACAACCCTGATCTCCACCCTGTTAGGCTCCTGCTTATTTTACTTCTACTCACCTTTGGCCCATGTGTCATAAACAAACTAATACAGCTTATTAAAAAATTGCCTGAACATCATTCAGTTTATAGTCCTGAGACAAATGTATGCCCAACTTACCAATGACAAAAGTACTATTCTTTAAACCTTTAACCTAATGCTCTTCTACTTCTGTAAATCACTTGACAGTACCAATGAGAATGATTCCTCATTATGTACAACTAGAGGGGGGAATGTTAGGCCAAATTAGCATATGTTAGGCTGAGTTAGCATAGGCTGATTTAGCATAATCACTCATGCTAGGACTGTTAGGCCAAGTTAGCATAGGCCCAGTTAGCATAATCACCACCATGTCAGGGCTTAGAGGTGGGGCCCAAGAAACCCAAGAACTCATAAATAGAGGACAGGACCTCATAAATAAGCAGAGGACAGGTGGACCTGGTGGTGCCAGGACAAGGTTAACCAAACTTTAACTGAGAGTCCTTATCTAGACTCAAGCAGGCAGTGACAGCTGGACCCTAACTTCACATACCCTCTCCCTTGTGTGCTGCATACTATGGAAAATTACAGACAGCATATCCTTTATCGCCTTCCTGAGCTATAAAAGGCCCTCTATCCTAGGTTCAGGGTCCTTGTTGCAACCTATGTTGGGCAGAAACTTGGACCCCAGCTAGCTGGAAAAATAAATGCTTTTGTGCAGTTGCATTGTCATTGTCTTTGTGCAACTACTAGTTAGATCGAGTGTAAGTGCAAATGACAGGCCAGAAAATTCTATCAGATCAACTTAGCCTTTTATTTTCACTATATTTCATTGGAAAAATTTGTCTTAGACCATAAAATAGTTTTGAATTATGTCTTGGCTTATTTTTTTTCTTTTTCTTTTTTTTTTTTTTTGGAGAGACTTTCTCTATAGGGCACATGTGCTCGCCAGACAGAGAGAGACATAGAGACAGAAAGTGAGAAATCACCCCCCAGGGAGCATGGTCACGCTGCAATCCCTTCTCCTCCATTCTCCTCTCGGGATCTTGGGCACGAACACACACACGCCTGGTGTGAGTTTTAAGCCACTGGGTCCGGGACGCGAACTGCAGTCGACTATGTGGGAGTCCAGATACATAGCCATTACGCTAACTGCTGGTTCCTGTCTTGGCTTATTAAAGAAGAGTTTGCAGGATGACGTTTCATGTTTCTCTTAGAAATCTTACGTTAAAAACAGTACTAAGCTACCTAGCTCCTGATAAAAATAGGCTAGTGTTGATGTAAATAACCCACTCTGCAAATATAACAATACAGTTTATTTCTAAGTAAAATATGAATGACTTATGCCCAGAGATGAGGCAAAACATGATTTTCTGCGTTGATTAGGTAGAGGGGTTTCTTTTATTTGATTTTTAGAGCAAGAGACTAATTTTGGAATGTAGTAAACACTGAAGAGTTTTTTCATTAGTCTGACCCCAATAGACAGGGCATGTGGAATGGGAGGAAAACTTGTAAGTTATAGGTGGATTTTAAGTTGGTAATTAAAAAAGGAAGGTTCTTTAATCAGAAAATAATGTGCTGTAAAAGAGATGAGAAGACTATGTATATATCACACAGATATTACTGCAGGGATGGACTGTAGGAAGACTCCTGTTAAAATGGTCTGTTAATGTTTGTGGGCATGACTCCCTATAGGCTCCCTGGAAAGGATTTTGAAAAATAACATAATACAGTCAGACTTATGTCCTCATTAGAAACTTTGCTGTCTTGTTTTATATCATAATTAAATGTGCTTTCAGATTTGAAAATCAAACAGTAGAAACTGATGCTAGCATAATAGTATTAAAAAGCTAATGGGAAAATTCTCAGTATTTTGCATGTTATTTCTTTGAATCCTGACCTCTGAAGCTACATCCTCATTCAGTAAGAAGCAGCCAGATCAGTCATCACCCATTTTCCCTCAGTACTGAGAGGTTTTTCTAATAATAGGGGAAACTAAAACCAAGCAAGGACTCCCTAATGTATTTTCTAGGGTTTCTGAAATATAAAGTTCATTTATATTTTAATGATCCAGAATAAGGAGTAAGTCTTCAGACTTTGGTTATGATAATGGCCAACATGGACCATAAATGAGGACTATTTAACCTCTAAATCTCTCACTTAAAGAAAAGATAAGGTTTTCATTTCAATATGTAAGATGTTTTATAGGCTGGAAACTGCTGATTGTGAGCTCAGACTCCAGGCTGAATGGTTCCAGACACCTGAAGAGAAATTTGATTATCTAAGGCCTTACCAATCAAAAATGCCCTCTTGAATCAATCATGGAAATGATCATGCATCTAGGACCTCTGTCCCTAATTTTTGCCTTTAAAAATGCATGTGGGAAACATCTCAGTGAGGCGGGGTCTTTTCAGCATGAGCTGCCCACTCTCCTAGCTTTGCACTTTGCAATAAAGCTGTACTTTCCTTCATCAACCATTTGCCTTTTCCTTGATTTTATAGAGCTTGGGTGAGTGAACCTGATTTGAATTCAGTAACATTTTCTAGAATCTCAAGCAACTTTATTGACTTAATAGGTGCCTCTCTCCTGTTTAGGAAAGGCAAAACCCAGGCCATTTTTACATGGACCCTGGACTTCAGCTGAAAATATTGGTTTCAGAGACTTAAAATAATTTTATGCTGAGACTTCTTCCTCACTATTTCTAGAAAGCTACAAACCCAGACTGATCTCCACGTGGATCATGCATTTCAGCTATCAAATATTAGTTTCAGAAACTTAAAAGAAAGATTTTCTTCTGAGATTTATTCCTCACTTATTTCTAGAAAGTCACAAACGCAGGCCCATCTCCACATGGATCCTTAACTTCAGCTGTCAAATATAAGTTTCGTAGGCTTAAAATAAATATTTTGTGCTTGGATTATTCTTTGCGTATGTCTAGTGCATAGTGTTACCTGTATCTTTTTCTCCATTTCTCTCTATGTCTCTTTTTCTCACTGAACATTTTCTTTTTTAAAATGTTTTTATAGTAAAGTATTCTCTGGGATATCAAGTCCCTTTATTGTGTTAATAAGTGCCTTCAGTCATCTGTTTAGGAAAAGCACAAACCCAGGTCCATCTCCATATGGAATCTGAACTTCAGCTGGGAAATATTGGTTTCAGAAATTTAAAATGTAGATTTTTCTGCTGAGACTTTTTTCTCATTTATCTATAAAAATGCACAAACCAAGGCCCATCTCCACATGAATTCTGAACTTCAGCTGTGAAATATCAATTCCAGCCACTTAAATAATTTTCTTCTGAATTTTCGCTCTGTTCCTCCCATCCAGGCAGACCATCTCCACATGAATTCTGAACTTCAGCTGTGAAATATCAATTCCAGCCACTTAAAATATTTTCTTCTGAATTTTCGCTCTGTTCCTCCCATCCAGGCAGAAGACAAGGTTCCACATGGCTACAGTGAACTAGATTTTTAAGGGAATGAAGATTTTCTACTAATAGCCTTCTCTCTCTGTCTCTCAGTTCCTGTCTCTCCCTGCTTCTGTCTTCCCTTTTTTTAATTTTTTTTTTTTGGTAATACTTCCTTTTTACCCTTTTTTCTTTTTTTTAAAAAAAAACAAGGCCCAGTTTTTCTCTGGCTCTTAGCTCCGCCTTCTTTCTTGTTAATTTTCGCTCTGCTCCTCCCATCCAGGCAGAAGACAAGGTTCCACATGGCTACAGTGAACTAGATTTTTCACGTGGCGTGCAAGTGCGCCACGCGATTTTCTATTTTGTGATTTTTTTTTTAAGAAAAGAACCGTAATTACAAATTTTTAATTTTTTAAATTTTTTTT
>NW_006201931.1:134451-138332 GCF_000334495.1 Tupaia belangeri chinensis
AAAAAAAGTTTCAGGAAAAAAAAATATATCTATTCAATGACTGCAGTAGGATATGTAGCCCCAGTTAGGTGCTACTTTATAGGATGTGTAAAGTTAGACTTGTGCTCATGGAAATGTGTGTGTCACATGTGTTTGCTAGGAGGGTATTTGGATTGACTAGGGTCTTTGGTGATTCAATAAAATGTGGGGGAGAAATGGTATAGAAAGCAAACATAGATAACAGAGACAGTGTGGGAGGAGAACAGGAGGTGGCAGAGGGTAAGAGATAGGGAACCAAGGATGGAGGGAAAAAGCAAAACATACAGAAAACAAGAAATGGGAGATCATTTGCTAAGAATAACATATTTGTTGATGTGCTTGATTGAGACAATATACAGTGTACTCTAGATGGAAAAAAATAATTAGAATAATAAAAATAATGATTGGGGAAAACATAGAAAAGATATTGAATGTTGAAGTGGGGAGATTAATATCTCTGTACTGACGGACATGCATGGCATTCCCTTTTGAAAAAACAATGTAATACACTGTAAAGTTATATGTAATCCAATGTAATATAAAGAAGATTATGATGATGATAATTAAAAAATAAAATAAAATAAAATAAAATATTTTCTTCTTTCCAGGCCCATCTCAACATGAACGTACTGCAGCTGTGAAATATTGGTCTCAGAGAGTTAAAATGAAGGTTTCTTCTGAGACTTCTTCCTCACTTACTTCTAGAAAGGTACAAATCCAGGTTAATTTTCACTTGGATCCTGAACTTCATCTATCAAATATTGGTTTCAGAGTCTTAAAATGAAGATTTTTCTGCTGAGACTTCTTCCTTACATATTTCTAGAAAGGCACAATCCCAGGTCCAGATCAACAGGAATCCTGTACTACAGCTGTGAAATATTTTCTGATATATAAAATGAAGATCTTTTCTGCTGAGACTTCTTCCTCACTTACTTCTAGAAAAGCACAAACTCAGGTCTATCTCCACATGGACCCTGACCTACAACTGTGAAATATTGGTTTTAGAGACTTAAAATGAAAATTGTCTGTTGAGATTTTTTCCTCACTTATTCCTAGTGGGTAACATTACCTGACACTTTTTCTCTATTTTTCTCTGTTGGTGTCATCTTGAGTCTTTTAAAATTTAAAAAAAAAAAAATGGGAAGGCCACAGACCCAGCTGCAGGCCTTTGGTGAGACAGGAACTCTGAGACAGAGACATTGCTACCCCCGTCACCTCACCTGCAGACCCCCTGCCCAAGCTTCTGTCCCTAGCAGCAGACCACAGACCCAGCTGCAGGACTTTGGCAGCTTTATTTCTTTGTGTTTGACTTTATTTCTTTGTGTTTTTTTTTTCTTTTGCTGGTTCATCCTTTCCACTTCATCTTCCACCCTGCAAGAGGAACTAAACAGGTATATAATCAGATATCTGAAATTCCCTAGCAATATAAATTTCTCTGGGATCTTCCCTTGTACCGATTATCCTGAGAAAAAGGAGATATTGCTTTTCAGAACCTCGGAGGAGTACTTCTTTTGATACCACATAGGTAAAAGCAACAGAAGAGGGACTTTGGCAAACATTAATTTGCAACAAAAGTAAAACTCACTTACTCCTAGTCGAAGAAACATTCCCATAAGAGGTATACAAAGTCAATACATCTTCCAATGGCTAGAAGTACAAAAAGAGCATCAGGTATAAACAAACAAACAAACAAAAAAACAAGGAAATACATCTCCATCAAAGGTACAGAGTAACTCCCCTCTATTTTTCGTGCTAATGGACAATGTTACCAAAATGTCAGACAAAGAATTTCAAACACTTATGGTGAACAAATTCTTTTAATTGGAACAGAAAAAAGACAATGAACTACAGGAGATGACAAAGTCATTTCAAAATATAAAAGAAATGGAAACTCTGAGAAAGAACCAGATGGAGCTATAAAAAATAAGTTCTGGAATAGAGAAAATCAAAAATTCCCTTGAAAGTATTAAAAGTTGATTAGATGGTGCTTAAAATCAAATCTCTGATGTAGAAGATAAAACCTCTGACGTAGAAACAACCACAAAGAAGATAGAGAAAATAACTAAAAAACACTAGGATAACATACGAGAAATACTAGATTTCATAAGACGCCCTAATATCAGAATAATTGGTATCCCAGAAGGTGAAGAAACCAATAACGGCATGGAAAATCTATTCCATCAAATCTTGGAAGAAAATTTCCGGAGTCTAGAGAGGCACTCAAGTATCAAGACCCCAAAAATACTAAAGACCCCAGTTAAAATCAACCCCAGAAGATTTTCCCCAAGGCATATCTTAACCAGACTATCCAAGACCACAGACAAAGACATGATACTAAAACTGGCAAGAGAGAAATGAGAAGTGACATACAAAGGTCATTCCAGCAGGCTAACTCCGGACCTCTCAACGAAAACAATGCAAGCAAGGAAAGAATGGGAAGATGTATTGAAAGTGCTAAGAGAGAAACAATTTCAACCAAGATTATTGTATCCTGCCAGATTATCCTTCATAAGGGAAAATAGATTAAAATCTTCTCAGACAAACAAGACCTGAAAGAATTTGCCAGCACCAGACCAGCTCTTCAAGAAACCCTGAAGAAAGTACTGTTAAATGTAAACAAAAGAGCTAACAGACAGAAACAAAGGAATAAAAGGCTGCTGTGACAATGGCCACCTTAAACGTCGGGACAGATCAAGTTACATCGATAATAACATTTAATGTGAACGGATTAAATTCTCCAATCAAGAGACACAGACTGGCCGAATGGATAAAAAAAAAAAAAAAAAAAAAAAAAAAAAAAAAAACAGAGAAACTCTATCTGTTGCCTACAGGAAACCCAGCTCATCGATAAAGAAAAACATAGATTGAAAGTGAAGGTTGGAAAAAGGTTTACCATGCAATAGAAAAACAAAAAACAAAAAACAAACAAACAAAAAAGCTGGAGTAGCGATACTAATTTTTGACAATAAAGCCTATGTGCCCAACACAGGAGCCCCCAAATATGTGAAGGAAAGATTGTTAGATCTAAAAGGGGAGATAGACTGCAATACACTGAATGTTGGAGACCTCAACACTGCACTATTTCTTCAGGACAGGTCATCTAGACAAAAAATAGATAAAGAGATAAGGGATCTAAATGATACCATAAATGAAATGGACCTAACAGACATCTATAGAACTTTCCACCCAAAAACCATGAGATACAATTTTCTTCTCACCCCCACATGGCACCTTCTCGAAGATTGATCATATTATAGGGCACAAAGCAAGCCTTTACAGATTCAAAGGCATAGAAACTATTCCAAGCATCTTCTTTGACCATGATGGAATTAAACTTGAGTTTAATTTCAAGAGAAATCCTCAAAAATACTCATATACATGGAAACTAAATAACTTACTACTGAATGACTCCACAACTACTGATGAAGTAAACTCCAAAATCAAAAGATTCATGGAAGCTAATGATAATGAGGACACGAGTTTCCATAATATTTGGGACACTGCAAAAGCAGTCATAAGAAGGAAGTTTATAGCAATTAGTGCTCATTATAGGAAGATGGAAAGAAGGCAAATGAATCGCTTAACATCATGCCTCAGAGAATTGGAGAAGCAACAGCAAAATGATCCAAAATACTCCAGGAGAAAGGAAATAATAAAGATCCAAGCAGAAATTAATGAAATAGAAAATAAGCAAAATATAAAGAAAATAAATGAAAGTAAAAGCTGTTTCTTAGAAAAGATAAAAAAAAAATGATACACCACTAGCGAGCCTTAATAAGAAGAAGAGAGAAAGGAACCAGGTGAATCAAATCTGCAATGAAGCAGGAAGTATAACAACAGACAAAGCAGAAATACAGAACATA
>NW_006201931.1:139516-140519 GCF_000334495.1 Tupaia belangeri chinensis
AAAGGAAAACCTCTTCAGCAAATGGTGCTGGAAAAACTGGATTTCCACCTGCAGAAAGATGAATCTGAACCCCTACCTGTCACCTTTGACAAAAATCAAGTCAAGGTGGATCAAGGATCTATATCTAAGACCCCAAACTCTTAAACTGCTTCTAGAAAACACTGGGGAAACTCTGGGAGACATTGGGGTAGGAGTCTCACATAAGACCCCTAAAGCACAGTTGATAATCCCCAAAATAGACAAGTGGGATTACATATTTTCCGCATGGCAAAAGACCCAGTAATTAGTGTGAATCGAAAGCTCTCAGAATGGGAAAATATTTTTGTAAACTATGCATCAGATAAGGGATTGACAACCAGAATATATAAGGAACTAAAGAAACTGTTTGGAAAAAAAGATGATGAACCCTACTAAAAGATGGGAGAAGAAGTTGAAAAGAACACTCACTAAAGATGACATACAAATAGCCAGAAGGCATACGAACAAATGCTCCACATCCCTCATTGTAAGGGAAATGCAGATCAAAACAACAATGAGATACCACCTAACCCCAGTCGGAATGGCGAAGATTAAAAAAACAAAAAATGATAAGTGTTGGCAGGGAGCTGGTGAAAGGGGAACTCTCTAACCCTGCTGGTGGGAATGTAAGTTAGTCCAACCACTGCAGAGAACAATTTGGAGATTCCTCAAACATCTACAAATAGAACTGCCATATGATCCAGCAATCCCATTTCTTGGCATCTACCCAAAGGACAGAAGAATTTCTCATTGGAAAAGTGCTTTCACATCAATCTTTATTGTGACACTTTTCACCATTGCTAAGACATGGAACCAACCCAAATGCCCTTGTATGGCTGAATGGATTGAAAAACTGTGGCATGTATACTCTATGGAATACTATTCAACCATTAAGAACAACAAAACCCTGGCTTTTGACAGAAAGTGGAAAAATATGGAAGATTTACTGCTGAGTGAAGCAAGCCAGGCTATGAAGGAGAGACTC
>NW_006201931.1:140647-143595 GCF_000334495.1 Tupaia belangeri chinensis
AAGAACATTTGGAGTAGGGATTCAAAGACAGTATTGTTGAGACAGGGAGGGAGTGTTGTTATATTTTTATCAACTTGACCAGGGAGAAAAGTTCTTATATTGAAATGATTACCTTGTAAGCTAAATAAAGTGATTGAATATATTTTAAAAAGTAAAATAATAAAATAATAATAATAATATAAAAGTCAATTAGATCATGCTGAAGATCAAATCTCTGATGTAGAAGATAAAATCTCAGACCGAGAAAGAGCAACCAAAAATATAGAGAAAATAACAACAACAACAATAACAAAATAAATAAATAAAAATGAAAACATGAGAAAAATATATGGGAAATACCAGATTCCATAAGACACCAAAATATCAGAATAATTGGCATCCCAAAAGGTGAAGAAAGTAATAACGGCATGGTAAATCTATTCCATGAAATCTTGGAAGAAAATATCCCAAGTCTAGAGAGGCACTCAATCATCAAGACCCAAAAACTACAAAGAACCCCAGGAAGAATCAACCCCAGAAGATCTTCCCCAAGGCACATCTTAACCAGACTATCCAAGACCACAGATAAAGACATGATACTAAAACTGGCAAGAGAGAAATGAGAAGTGACATGCAAAGGTCATTCCAGCAGGCTAACACCAGACTTCTCAATGGAAACAATGCAAGTGAGGAAAGAATGGGAAGATGTATTGAAAGAGCTAAAAGAGAAACAATTTCAACCAAGATTATTGTATCCTGCAAGATTATCCTTCATATGGGAAATAAAGATAAAAATCTTCTCAGACAAACTAAACTTGAGAGAATTTGCCAGCACCAGACCAGCTCTTCAAGAAACCCTGAAGAAAGTACTGTTCCAGGAAAACTAAAGAGCTAACAAACAGAAACAAAGAAATAAAAGACTGCTGTGACAATGGCCAACTTAAACATTCGGACAAATCCAGTTATATCGATAATAACATTGATTATGAATGGATTAAATTCTCCAATCAGGAGACACAGACTGACTGACTGAATAAAAAAAACAGAGACCTTCCATCTGCTGCCTACAGGACACCCACCTCATCGATAAAGACATACATAGACTGAAAGTGAAGGGTTGGAAAAAGGTTTCCCACACAAATGGGAAGCAAAAAAGAACTGGAATTGTGATACTAATTTATGACAAACTAGGCTTTAAAACAAAAACTGTTTGAAGAGACAAAGAATGGCACTGTATTGTAGTAAAAGGATCAATAGATCAAGCAGATAAAACTCTTATAAATGTCTATGTGCCTAACACAGGAACACCCAAATATGGGAAGGAAAGACTGTTAGATCTAAAAGGTGAGATAGACTGCAATACACTAATTGTTGGAGACCTCAACACTGCACTATCCCCTCGGGATAGATCATCTAGACAAAAAATAGATAAAGAGATAAAAGATCTGAATGAAACCATAAGTGAAATGGACCTAACATACCTCTATGGAACTTTCCATCCAAAAACCACAAGATGCACTTGTTTCTCACCCCCACATGGAACCTTTTCGAAGATTGACCACATCATAGGGCACAAAGCAAGCCTCTACAGATTCAAAGGCATAAAAACTATTTCCAGCATATTCTCTGACATGATGAAATTAAACTCAAGTTTAATTTCAAGAGAAATTCTCAATAATACTCAAATACATGAAAACTAAATAACCTATTATTGAGTGACTCCACAACTACTGATGAAATAAAGTCCGAAATCAAAAGATTCATGGAAGCTAATGACAATGAGGACATGAGTTTCTATAATCTTTGGGACACGGCAAAAACAGTCATAAGAAGGAAGTTTATAGTAATTAGTGCTCATAAGAGGAAGATGGAAAGAAGGCAAATGGATCACCTAACATCATGCTCCAGAGAATTGGAGAAGCAACAGCAAAATAACCCAAAAAACTCCAGGAGAAAGGAAATAATAAAGATCCAAGCAGAAATAAATGAAATAGAAAATAAGCAAACTATACAGAAAATTAATAAAAGTAAAAGCTGTTTTTTTGAAAAGATATACAAATTTGATACACCATGAGTGAGACTTTTTAAGAAGAAAGAAAGGAACCAGGTGAAGCAAATCTACAATGAAGCAGGAAATATAACAACAGACAAAGCAGAAATACAGTTCATCATTAGATGATACTATGAACAACTATATGCCAAAACACAAGACAATTTGGATGAGAAGGACAAATTCCTGGGCATGTATAATCCACCAAGATCAAGCCAGGAGAATAGGCCCATAACAAGGCAGGAGATTGAATCAGTAATAAATAATCTTCCAACAAAGAAAAGCCATGTCCCTGATGCTTTCAGCTCTGAGTTCTATAACAAGTTCAAAGAAGGATTAACCCCCATTCTGCTCAAGTTATTTCTAAAGATCAAAAAGGGTGAATCTCTCCCTAATTCATTCTATGAAGTCTCTATCACCCTCATCCTCAAAACAAATAAAGACAGGACAAAGAAGGAAAACTATAGACCAATATTTCTTAAGAATATAAACTCAAAGATTCTCAACAAGATACTAGTAAACCATATCCAACAACTTATAAAAAAGATTATACATCATGATCAGGTAGGCTTTACTCCAGAAATGCAAGGTTAGTTCAACATATGCAAAACCATAAATGTAATACCCCATATTAAAAGGAAAAAAGACAAAAAAACTTATGTCATATTGATTGATGCAGAAGAAGCATTTGATAAGGTACATCACTATATGATAAATACTCTCAGCAAAATCAGCATACAAGGGTCATTTCTCCACACAATAAAAGCTATCTATGAAAAACCCATCACAAACATCATCCTGAGTGGAGAAAAGCTGAAAGCTTTCCCATTAAAAATGGGTACAATGGGAGCCAGCAGTTAGTGTAATGGCTATGTCGCTGGACTCCCACGTAGTCGACCGCGGTTCGTGTCCCGGACCC
>NW_006201931.1:144249-150375 GCF_000334495.1 Tupaia belangeri chinensis
AGAGACAGAATTGAAGAAAGAAATCTCATTTACTATAGCCACAAAAAGTATAAGATAGCTAGGAATAAATTTAAACAAGGAAGTCAAATACTTCTACAAGGAAAACTATGAAAATATTCAAAAAGAAATGGAAAAATTACACAAAAAAGTGGAAGGACAATCCTTGTTCCTAGATTGGGAAAATTAATATAATCAAAATGGCAACTCTACCCAAATCTACATATTTAATGCAATCCTATAAAAGTACCAGACACATTCTTCACAGATCTAGAAAAGGCAATCATAAAATTAATCTGGAATAATAAAAGACCCCATATTGCCAAAGCAATTCTACAAGAGAAGAGTGGAGTGGGTGGCATCCCAGTCCCAGACCCGAAAATATACTACAAATTTGTGGTAATCAAAAACAGCATGGTACTGGCACAGGAACAGACATTTGGGCCAATGGAACACAATTGAGTCCACAGGAATAAATTCCCAATCATTTATTCAACTGATTTTTGACAATGGCCAACCAGTAAATACAGCGGAAAAAGGAAAACCTCTTTAGCAAATGGTGATGGAAAAACTGGATGTCCACCTGTAGAAAGATGAATCTCAACCCCTACCTCTTACCTTTGACAAAAAAAAAGTAAAGGTGGCTCAATGATCTAAATCTAAGACCCCAAACTATTAAAATGCTTCTAGAAGACACTGGGGAAGCTCAGGGAGATACTGGGGCAGAGAAAGACTTTTTTACAATAAGACCCCCAAAGCACAGTCCATCATCTCCAAAATAGACAGGTGACATTACATCATACTAAGAAGTTTCTGCATAAGAAAAGACACAGTAATTAGCGTGAGTCAATTGCCCTCTGAATGGGAAAATATTTTTGTAAATTATGCATCAGATAAGGAACTGATAACCAGAATACACAAAGAACTAAAGAAACTGTTTGAAAAGAAGATGATGAACCCTATTAAAAGATGGGAGAAGGAGTTGAAAAAAACACTCACTAAAAATGACATGTGAATGGCCAAAAGTCATATGAATAAATGCTCCACATCCCTCATCATAAGGGAAATGCAGATTAAAACAACAATGAGGTAATAGCTAACCCCAGTCAGAATGTCTAAGATTAAAAAAATTAAAAAATGGTAAGTGTTGGTGGTGGTGTGGTGAAAGGGGAACTCTCTTACATTGCTGGTGGGACTGTAAGTTAGTCCAACTACTTTGGAGAACAATTTGGAGATTCCTCAAAAGTCTACAAACAGAAGTACCATATGATCCAGCCATCCCATTCCTTGGCATCTACTCAGACAGAAGAATTCTTCATTGGAAAAGTGCTTGCACATCGATGCTTATTGTGGCATTCTTTATGATTGCTAAGACATGGAACAAACCCAAATGTCCCCATATGGATGAACAGATTGAAAAACTGGCACATATACTCTATGGAATACTCCTCAGTCATAAAAAATCAACAAAATCCTGGCTTTTGACAGAAAGTGAAAGAATATGGAAGATTTACTGCTGAGTGAAGCAAGCCAGGCTGTGAAGGAGAGACACTGTAGGTCCCAACTTAATATATACCAAGTGTCTCCACTATCTAACGGAAACTGAAGGACTAAAGGATGTACAAATACAAGAGATGGGTGTGAATGTCAGATGTGGTGTGTGTGGAGGAGTGGGGCCTGGGGAAAAAACGTTTGGAGGAGGTATAAGGAGACAGCATTATTGAGACAGGGAGGTAGTGTTGTTATATTTTGATCAATTGGACGGAGGAGAAATATTTACATACTGAAATGATCATCTCGTAAGCTAAATAATGTGATTGAATGTATTTTAAAAAGTAAATTAAAAAATTTAAAAATAAAGATGCTAACAGACAAAAAAAATATTTTAAAAGGTAAAGTATTCTCTGGACTTGAAGCCCCCCCCTTTTTTTTTGTCTAAATAGGTGCTTCTTCTTTTGTTTAGAAAAGGCACAATCCCAGGCCCATTTTCACATGGATTCTGAACTTCAACTGTGAAATATCAGTTTTAGAGACAAAAATGAAGATTTCCTGCTAAGAGTTCATCACTTATTTCTAGAATTAATAAATCCAGGCCCATCTCCACATAGTCCTAAAGTTTGGCTGTGAAATACTGGTTTTTGAGACTTAAAATGAAGATTTTTTGTTGAGAGTTGTTCCACACTAATTTCTAATGGTTGACATTACCTGTCTCTTTCTCTCCATTTCTCTCTATTTTGCTGTGCCTCCTTAAGCCTTTTAATTTTTAATTTTTTAAGGTAAGGTATTCTCTGGGCTCTCATGCCCTTTTATTGGGTTAATAAGTACCTCACTCCTTCTGTTTAGGAAAAACACAAACCCAGATCCATCTCTACATTAATCCTGAGCTTTAGATGTGAGATACAAATTTTAGGAACTTAGAATAAAGATTTTATGCTGAGACAACTTCCTCACTATATTCTAGAATGGAACATACCAAGGCCCATCTTCTTTTGGATCCTGAACTACTTCTGTGAAATATAATTTTTAGAGACTTAAAATAAATATTTTATTATGAGACTTCATCCTCTCTTATTTCTAGAAAAGAATTAACCCAGGCCCATCTCCATGTGAATCCTAAACTTCAGCTGTAAAATAGTTGTTTCAGAGACTTAAAATGAAGATTTTATGTTGAGAATTTTTCCTCACTTATTTCTAGTAGGGTTACCTGTCTTTTTTCCCCATTTCTCTCTATCTTTTGTGTTTCTCTGAGCTTTTTAATTTTTAAATTATTTTTGAATGAAAGTATGCTCTGAGCTCTCAAACCCCTTTATTGTGTTAATAGGTAACACTCCACTTTGGTTTAGGAAAGGAACAAATCCAGGTCCAACTTCACATGTATCCTGAACTTCAGCTGTAAAATATTAATTTCAGAGTCTTAAAGATATTCTCCTGAGACTTCTTTCTCACTAATTTCTAGAAATGCTCACACCCATGCCTACCTCCACATAGATCCTGAACTTTAGTTGAGAAGCACTGGTTTCAGAGACTTAAAATATAGATTTGGTACTGAAAATTATTCCTCACTTATTTCTAGAAAGGAAAAGCCCAGAGCCATCTCAACCAGGATCCTGAACTTCAGCTGTGAAATATTGGTTTAATAAAGTGCCTTAAAATGATGATTTTCTACTAAAACTTCTTCCTCATTAAATTCTAGAAAGGTACAAACCCAGGCCCATCTTCACAAGAATCCTCAATTTCTAATGTACAATATTGTTTTTAGAGACTTAAAATGAAGATTTTCTGCTGATATTTCTTTTTGAGTTATTTCTAGTGGTAATGTTACCAGTCTCTTTTGCTCCATTTTTCCCTGTCTTTCTGTGTCTCCTTAATATTTTGCAGTTTAAAATTTTTTTTAAAAGATAAAGTATTCTTTGGACTCTCATACCCTTTATTGTGTTAATAGGTGCCTCCCTCATTCTGTTCAGGAATGGTACAAACCCAGTGTCATCTTCACATAGAACCAGTAATTCAGCTGTAAAATATTGTTTTCAGAGACTCCCAATGAAGATTTGCTGCTGAGACTTATTCCTCACTTATTTCTACAAGACCCAATCCAAACCCATCTCCACATGAATCCTGAGCATCAGCTGTAAAATGCTGGTTTCAGACACTTAAAATGAAGATTTTCTGCTGAGACTTCTTCCTCTCTTATTTCTAGAAAGGCACAAACACAGGACATCTCCACATGGACGCTGAACTTCAGCTTTGAAATATTGGTTTCAGCAACTTAAAATAAAGATTTTCTCCTGAGAATTCTTCCTCACTTATTTCTAGGAAGGCTCAAACCCAGGCCCATCGCCACATGGATCCTGGGCTACAGCTGTGAAATATTGATTTCAGAGATTTCCATTCAAAGTTTTATGCTGAGAGGGAACCAGCAGTTAGCGTAATGGCTATGTCGCTGGACTCCCACGTAGTTGACCGCAGTTCGTGTCCCGGATCCGGTGGCTTAAAACTCATGCCGGGCGCGTGTGTGTGCGTGCCCAAGATCCCGAGAGGAGAATGGAGGAGAAGGGATTGCGGCGTGACCATCCCCCCTGGGGGGTGATTTCTTGCTTTCTGTCTCTATGTCTCTCTCTGTCTGTCTGGCGACCGCACGCACCCTACAGTGAAAATCTCTAAAAAAAAAAAAATTTTATGCTGAGAGTTCTTTCTCACTTATTTCTAGAATTCTAGAAAGGCACCAACCCAGACCCATCTCTACATGAATTGAGAACATTAGCTATGAAATATTTGTTTCAGATTTAAAATAAATATTTTCTGCTGAGACTTATTCCTCACTTATTTCTAGAAGGCCCAAACCCAGGCCCATCTCCACATGGATCCTGAACTTCAACTGTGAAATACTGATTTCAGAGACTATAAGATTTACTGCTGAGACTTCTTCACTTATTTCTAGTGCATAGCATTACCTGTCTCTTTTTCTCCATTTTCTCTGCCTCTCTTTGTTCCTTGTGTCTTTTATTTTTTTTAAGTGAAAGTATCCTCTGGTCTTTCAAACTCTTTTATTTTGTCAACAGGTGCCTCTCTTCTTCTGTTTATGAAAGTCAGAAACTCGGGCCATCTCCACATGAATCCTGATTTTAGCTGTGAAATGTTGCTTTCAGAGACTTAAAAATGAAGATTTTGTGCTGAGACTTCTTTACTTTTCTTTAGAAAAGCACAAACCCACGCTTATCTCCACATGGGTCCTGAATATCAGCTGTAAAATATTGGTTTTGGTTTTGCTTGGCACACAAGCCTCTGTACTGTTTTCAATTTTTACTTTTTAATATTAAAATTTATCATTTTTTATTATTCCTTTTTTATGTTTTCTTCTTTTCTATTCTCTATTATTCTTTCTTTTTCATTGTCGTATTCATTGGCATCTCAGATTCTACACTGTAAATGTCTAGACAGATCCAAGAATATAAGTAAGGCCAGAATATTTCTGTAGTATCATTGATTTTGATGCACCAAGAATGAGAATGGAATGGAAGAGAGATTCAGATTACCTCCTTCTGCACCCCTCTGAATACTCAGACTGAACTTCAAAAATTTGAAGAAACACACCATCCATCAGACGACTAGAAATCCCCACAGGTTTGCAAAAAATATGGAAATACATGAAAATACCTCTCCTCCAAGGAAAAATGATAACTCTTTATTCTCAGACAGTTTGATGTAATTCATGGGAAAGTCAGATAAAGGGTTTAGCATTTCATGGTGACAACTCACCGAGATTGAAGAGAAGACATACAATAAACTGCTGAAGAGGCAGGGGAAAGGAGCTGACTTGATTCAGGAGGTGAGAAAATTTTTGCAAGATTTAAAAGGAAATTAACAGTATAAAAAAAAGAATCAAATGTACCTGTTAGAAATGAAGACTATAATACAGGAAGTCAACACCTCCCTTGAAGTATTAAAAGCTTACTAGACTATACAGAAAATTGATACTCAGATGTAGAAGATAGAATCACTGTCCTAGAAAAATCCACCATGAAGACTGAGAAAATTGCCCAAAAATATGAGTATACTGTACAAGAAATAATAGATACCATAAACATCCAAACACCTGATAATTGGTATCCCAGAAGAGGAAGAGACCCATAAAGGCATTGACAATCTATTCCATGAAATTCTGGAAGAAAACTTTCCAACCTAGAGAGGCATTCAAAGATTCAGTGCCCAGAAATACAAAGTACCCCCAATAGAATCACTCAAGAAGGTCTTTTCCAAGACACATTATAACCAGATTGACCAAAACCATAGACAAAGACAAGATACTAAGATTGGCAAGAGAGAAATGTCAAGTTACTTACAAAGGATATCCCATCAGGCTTACAGCAGATCTCTCATTGGAAACAATGTGAGTTAGGAAAAAATGGAAAAATACATTTAAAGTCTTAAGGCAAATGCAATTGTAACCAAGGATACTATACCCCACAAGATTATCTTTCATATGGAAAGAAGAAACAAGAACATTCTTGGATAAACAAAACCTGAAAGAATTTACCAATTCCAGACCAGATCTCCAAAAATTTCTGCACGAAGTGCAATACCAGGAAAATGAAATAGAGTAACACAGAAATAAGACTTCAAAAACTAAGA
>NW_006201931.1:150729-158996 GCF_000334495.1 Tupaia belangeri chinensis
TATGTGTGTGTGTGTGTGTGTGTGTGTGTGTGTGTGTCAGCAGAGCTTGCTATTGAAAGTAGATTATTTAAGAAATTTTGTAAATCAGTCAAATGTGGGGGAAAAAAGAAAGGAAAACAACTATGGACACCTGAGATAGGGTGGGAGGAGGGTGGGAAATGGCATACATATATATACACATATGTGTATGTGAAACTAGAAATGGAAAATTATTGACAATAACATGTTTAATTAAGCTACTATGCAGCATATTTTGGATGGGAAATTTCATATTGTATGCTTTGACAATGCTCAGTGATTGAATGTAAATTAATTAATTAAAAAAATAAAGAATGGATGGGAAATAAAAATAATAAATCTCTATTGTCACATTAAAAAATTTACAAAGACTAGATTTTTTTTTTAAATGAGAATTCATTTGTCCTTTTATATACACTATATACACAACAAAGTAAAACAAAATGCACCAACATAAGGGAAATGGTGTCAATTCTCCCTCTCCAGAGACATATCAGTAGAAAGCCCTTTGCACTTTCTCCTCTACTTATCTAATAGTGCATATTGTTCAGAGAAGCAGATTGATTATTCCACTTCAAAAAGGCAATATTTTATATGAATTTTAACAAGAGATATCTACAAAATGTATTTACTACCTCTACTTTTAACATACCATGTGCATATATATTATATATATATATAGATGCCACTTACTTCAGTCTTTTGGCACAGGATTTAGCAAAATAGGGTCTTTTAAGGTTCCAGACAAATTCTGTGATTCTCTTTTCTGTTTAGATCTGTTTAGAATGTATCGTGTAATTTTATTGAGATTGCATTAAACCTGTAGATTAATATGGATAGGATTGTCATTTTGATTATATTGATTCTGCCAGTCCAGGAACATGGAATGTCCTTTCACTTTTTAGTGTCCTTTTCAAATTCCTTTTTAATATTTTTATAGTTTTTATTGTAGAGGTCTTTGATTTCTTTGGTTAATTTTACTTATTTATAAGTATCTTATATTTACTGTGGCTATAGTAAATGAAATTACATTCTTCAGTTCTGTCTCTGTCTTTTTCTTGTTTGTATACAGAAACGCGATAGATTTTTGTAAGTTATTTTTCTATCCTGCCACTTTAATGTATGCATTTATTATTTCAGGAAGTTTTTTCATGGATACTATTGGGTCTTCTATGTATACAATCATGTCATCTACAGATAGAGATAATTTTAACTCTTCTTTCCTTCTGATTGTTTTGATTAGAACTTCCAGTACTTTATTGAATAGAAGTGGAGAAAGTGCTTAGCTTTGTCTTGTACCTGTTTTTAGTGGAAAAGCTGACAAAATTAGCTGTAAGTTTTTATATATGACTTTTATTATGCTGGGAAACAGTCCTTGAATGCCAATTTTACTGAGAATCTTGATCATAAAGACATGTTGTATTTTGTCTAATGCTTTTTCCGTATCAATTGACATGATCATATGGTTTTTATCTTTCTTTCTATTAATATGGTGTATTACTTTTATGGTTTTCTATATGTTGAACCACCCTTGTATCCCTGGTATAAAGTCTACCTGGTCATCATGATTAACCTTTTTTATATGAGGCTGAATATGTTTAGCAAGTATCTTGTTGAGAATTTTTGCATCTATATTCATCAAGAATGTAGGTATGTAGTTTTCCTTTTCTGTTGTATCCTTATCCATTTTAGGAATGAGGGTAAAGGAGGCTTCATAGAATGAATTTAGAAGAGTTCCTTCCTTGTGGATCTCTCAAAACAGTGTGAGTAGAATGGGAGTTACCATTCCTTTAAAAGTTTTGTGAAATCCTGCAGTGACGTCTTTGGGGCCTGAACTTTTTTTTTGTTCAGCGGTTATTTATTACTGATTCAATCTTATTTCTTGTATTCAGTTTATTCAGGCTTTCTATGTCCTCCTGAGTCAATCTTGGTAGATTATATGTGTCCAGGAATTTATCCATCTCTTCCAGGTTTTCTTCTTTGTTGTCATAGTATCCTCTCCTGATGTCTTGTATTGCTGTTCTGTCTATTGTTATGTTATCTGATTCATTGCAGATATGACTTATCTGGTTCCTTTCTCTCTTTTTCTTAATTATTCTGGCTAATGGTGTGTTTGTCTTGTTTATCTTTTCTAAGAACCAGCTTTTGCTATCATTTATTTTCTATATAGTTTATTTTCTATATTCTTTATTTCTGCTTGAATCTTTATTATTTATTTTCTCCTGGCATTTTTTTAGATTTTTTTGTTGTCTTTTCTCCAATTCCCTGAGACTTGAAGTTGGGTTGTCCTTTTGTTACCTTTCCATCTTTTTCTTGTGCATATTAATTGCCATGAACTCCCTCTTATGACTATTTTTTGCACTAGCTCATAGATTATGGAAACTTGTATACTCATTATTATTAGTTTCTATGAGTCTTTTGATTTCCATCTTAATCTCTGCAGTAGTGATGGAGTTATTCAGAAGTTCGTTATTTAGTTTCAATGTATTTGTATATTTTTGAGGGCATTTTCTAACATTAGTAACAAGTTTAATTTCATCATGGGTGGGGAAGTTGCTGGATATAGTTTATATGCCTTTAAAACTGTAAAGGTGGTTTTTTTGCCTTATCGTGTGATCAATCTTTGAGAAAGTATCATGCAGGACTAAGAAAAAATTATATTTTGTTTTGGGGTGGAAAGTTCTATAGTTGTCTATCAAGTGTATCTAACTTATGGTATCATTGAGGTCCTGAATCTCTTTGCTTTTTTTTTTTTTCTTTCTTTCTTTCTTTCTTTCTTTTTTTTTTTTTTTTTTTTTTTTTTGTTTAAAGGAAATAATGGGGTGATGAGATCTCCAACAATTATTGTATTAGTCTATCTTTCCTTTTAGATCTCACAGTCTATCCTTTACATATTTGGATGCTCCTGACTTCATTGCATACATATTTATAAGCATTATGTTTTCCTGATGAATTAGCCCTTATATTAATGTATAATACCCTTCTTTGTCTTTTCTTATTGTTTTTGTCTTAAAAACTATTTTGTCCAAAATAAGTATAGTCACTGCTGCTCTTTTTTTTTTTTTTTGGAGAGATTTTTACTACAGGGCGCGTGCGCTCGCCAGACAGAGAGAGACATTAGAGACAGAAAGCGAGAAATCACCCCCCCAGGGGGGATGGTCAGCAATCCCATCTCCATCATTCTCCTCTCAGGATCTTGGGCACACACACACATGCGCCTGGCGTGAGTTTTAAGCACTGGGTCCGGGATGCGAACCACGGTCGACTACGTGGGAATCCAGCGACATAGCCATTATGATAACTGCTGGTTCCTAGTCACTATAGCTCTTTATTGGTTTCCATTTGCCAGGAATATCTTTTCCCAGTCCTTCTTTTTTAGTCTATGTCTTTATGCATGAGATGCTTTTCTTGTAGGTAGCAGGTGGAAGTTTTTGGATTTTTACTCCATTCAGGCAGTCTGTGTCTCTTGATTGAATAATTTAATTCATTGACATTCAATGTTATAATTGATATTTCCAGAATTGACCCTACCATTAAATTCTCCATATTTCTGTACTTTTTCCCCCCTTTTATTGCTGTCTGCCTTTCTATTAGTTTTCTTGGTATAGTACTTCTTTCAGAATTCCTTGGAGAGCTGTTTTGGAGTTGGTTAATTCTATCAAGTTTTGTTTATCCAAGAATGTTTTTATTTTCTTTCCTCATATGAAGGATAATCTTGCTGGGTATAGTATTCTTAGTTGAAATAGTTTTTCATTTAACACTTTGAATATATTTCCCCGTTCTTTCCTGCTTGCATCGTTTCCAGTGAGATGTCTGGTGTTAGCATGATGGAATAGGTTTTGTAAGTGATTTAATGTTTCTCTCTTGCCAATCTTAGTCTCTTGTCTTTGGCTGTCATTTTGGTTAATCTAGCTATAATGTAGCATGGAGGGAATCTTCTGGGATTAATTCTACTTGGCATTCTTTGTATTTCCTGGGTCTGGATGTTTGAGTGTCTATCTAGCCTTGGAAGGTTTTCTTCTAGGTTTTTGTGTAATAGATTATCAATGCCCTTATTAGTTTTTTCACCTTCTGAAATACCAGTTCAAATATTTGGGTGTTTCATGGTATCTAATATTTCTTGTGTAACATCCTCAGTTTTCCTGGCTGTTTTCCCAGTATTTTTTTAATCAATTTTTCTGGGTGATTAGTTTTGTCTTCTACTTCTGAAATTCAATCTTCTGCGTGGTCTAGCCTGCCTTTGATACTTTTGAAAGAGATTTTAACCTCATATATTAGTGTTTTCATGACTAACTGTTCTGATTTTTTTAATGAGATCCAATTCTTCTTTCACATCATGGAAAGACTTCCTCATTTCTTGGAACTCTACATCTCTTTTCTCTTGCATTTTATATAAGTTTGTTACCATAAATATTCTAAATTATTTTCCGACATTTTGCTAATACACTCTAAATTTTCCCTATTAGGAGACAAGTTATATTATCCCCTTGGTGGAGATATACTACTTGATTCTCTCATCATTGTGATTGTACTTCAGTTTCTAGGCATTTGGTAGTGTATTCACTTTTGGTCAATTTCTTAGAGAAGAACACAGTGACTATAGACTTGTGTGTTTATCCCACTGTGAAATAATTCTGTACTATTTCTCCCTTTTATTAAGTCATCAAAAGAGGGAATCACAGGTGGAATTTTGCAATTGGATAAATGAGAGAAAATTTTAATAATAAAACAACCCTTACAGTGATGTGAACAATTCTCCAAAACTTACATGCTCAGATGATTAGCTGTCTGACACCTGAATTAATTTATAAATTGCTACTTATTCAAAATGAGAATAAAAAGGAAGAAAAGAAAAAGAAATTTACAATACACAGAAAACCACAAGAGGGAACAAAGCAGCTATCCTTCCTGGCTTCTGCAAGGTCTGGGACAGGTGGCACTGAATGGGGGCAAAGTGAAACTCATGAAGTGGAAGCCAGAGGCCAAAATCAGGCAAATGTGGATGTGGCTAGCAGTTTTCTGTCCTTAATAAGAAAAAGACAGAGATTAAAAACAAAAAAGACAAAAGGGGGCAGAGAGCTGTTGCTTAAAAAGAAATAAAAAAGAAAGAAAGAAAACTTACAATGCACAGAGTAGGACAGTAAGAGGAGCAAAGTACCTATCCAACCAGGCTGCTGCAGGATATGAAGGTAGGGAGCAGTAACTAGTGGCGACTTCACAGCTGTGAATTTGAAATCAGATGCCAAAATCAAGCAAACAAGAGGGTGCTAGCAGTATTCTGTCCTAGGTGAGAAAAAGGCAGAGATTAAAAAGTGAAAGATTCAAGGAGTTCAGAGAGCTGTGTTTTTAAAATGAGAAAAGGAAAGGAGAAGAAAAGAGAGGAGAGAAGAGAAGAAGAGAGGGGGAAAAAAGGAGAGAGGAGGGGAGGGAAGGGAAGGGAAGGAGAAGAGAAAGGAGGGGAGAAGAGAAAAAAAGAAAAGAAAAGAAAAGAAAAAAGAGAAGAGAGAGAAGAGAAGAGAAGAGAAGAGAAGAGAAGAGAAGAGAAGAGAAGAGAAGAGAAGAGAAGAAAGGAAAAGAGGGACCAGCAGTTAGCATAATGGCTATGTCCCTGGACTCCCATGTAGTCGACCACTGTTTGTATCCTGGATCCGGTGGCTTAAAACTCATGCCGGGCACGTGGGTGTGCGTGCCCAAGATCCCGAGAGGAGAATGGAGGAGAAGGGATTGCGGTGTGGCCATTCCCCTTGGGGGTGATTTCTCACTTTCCATCTCTCTGTCTCTGTCTGTCTGGTGACACATGCACCCTATAGCGAAAACCTCTCCAAAAAAATAAATAAATAAACTCATAGCAAATGGCATCCTTAATGGAGAAGAGCTGAAAACTTTTCTACTAAAAATGAGTACAAGACAAGGGTGCCTACTGCCGGGGTCCAGCCTCAGCGTGGGTGGGTTATCTCGACAAAGGCGGCAAAGGTGAACAGAAGGCAGAGGCCTCGATGCCGTTCATGCACGTTCTATGCCGGACACCCCTCAGAGATCACTCTCTGAGGAGTGACGACTGCTAGGAATCATCGTGCGTTTTTATTGAAAACGTGTTACATGCAAGTAAAGGGAGAGGGGATAGTGTTTTAATTCACAGCTCATAAAGTTTTTAACAATAGAGAACAAAGATTCTATTTAGGGTTTGATTAAGGGTGGGTCTATAGTGCAGTTCTGCAATTGTAGGTGGGCCTTCATGGAATGCAGTTTCGGGAAAGCGGTTTCGGTAAGCAGATGTGGTGCAAGAGCCATCTTGTGATTACTGGGAATGGTGCTGAGAAAAGAAAATTTTAAGAATTTATTTATTTATTTATTTTACTCTCTTTGTGATTTTTTTTAAGGACAATAAGATTTTAGCCATAGTTAATGATTTGACAAAAACTTACAACTGACAGAGGAATTTGGCTATATGTCAGTTTAACATAATAGCCTATTATTAATTTTGGGGAATTTTAAATTATTTTGGAACACAATATATATAGACATTTAAGTAGATACCATACTTTTGTATATAACTTAAGTATAATTTCAAGAAAATTAGAATTATTTAATTTGACAATGTTTTTTATTTTTATTTAGCATATAAAGAACAAGTTTGATCCGTTTAATTTTTTTTTTTTTGGATATTTTAGGGACCCTTTGTAAACATGTAAGAGTTATTTTGAGGTCAAAGATTTTTTGTTAGTACTAAAACTAACCAGCAGTTAGCATAATGGCTATGTCGCTGGACTCCCACATAGGCGACCGCGGTTCACCTCCCGGACCTGGTGGCTTAAAACTCACGCCAGACGCGTGTGCGTGTGTGCCCAAGATCCCGAGAGGAGAATGGAGGAGAAGGGATTGCGGCGTGACCATCTCCCCTGACTTTTTTAGTAATTTTTTTTTTGAAATTTTAATTATATACTTAAGGATGGTAGAAAACAATAGGAATTTTTTATACCTTTAGAGTTTTCAGAACACAAATTTTTTTGTTATTTTGGGGGGGTCATCCCTTTCCCCTTGCATGAAGGTTAGATAGCAATTTATTGTGAGGATTTTTAATTTTAGACTTAACTAATTTCTCAAATTTTATTTTCCAGAGGAGGTAATTACCTCTAAGCAGACAGGTCTTAGCTAATTGTTGTCAATCATATGGGATTAACCACTGACCTATTAGACTTTCTAATACAGTTTTTGTGTAAGGGGAGGTTGGCCCGAAATTTTTAATGGCTTTTTTTATTTCTTTTGGTAACTTATAAGAAACAGGTTTTCATTTAGGATTACTATTATTATTAATTGATATTGTAAGGCAAAAGGTAGGATTACTAGCTTGTAAGGCCTGCCATGCCGTTCCCTTGATTCCAATGGCATTTAGGCGCTTTTTGAATTTAGAAAATTTTTTAGGTTTATTTAATGAGAGTCTAGCCAGCCAATCATGATAATATTGGGCAGCGGCTGTCTCTAGATTTTCCAAATTAGTAGAGTCTATGTGATTATTAGACTCCAATTTCTTTCTAGAATCTCCCTTGACTGAAACAGTCATGGGGGGCACGAGGGCTTAGCCTCCAGTGCCGTGGCCGAGCCTTTGGTGGAAGGAGCCTGGGGGACCGACGGAACAGCCTCACTAGGTTGGTGTTTTTCCAGAGTAGAGGTAGAGTAGGAAGGAAGGCATGCTGGCTCACTGCTCAAAAACATGGCATGTTTAATAATACCCCAAAGTGAGAAAGCAAAAAGAGGCATGGTAGTTCCTCTGTTCCTATGATATTAATAGGTCATGTTTAAATCTACTCGTTCCCAGGTCTCAAGATTTAGGGTTTTTTTGTCAGGGAACCATGGACTAATTTCCCTTACAAAGTCTAGAAAAGTGGACAATTGATTTTTGCTGGCTCGGATGCCTTTTTGTTTTAGCGTTTGTTTGAAAATGTCCACATATAAAGCCCTATCTTTAGATGCTGCGTTTTTTATGGCCGCAAATACTTAGGCACTACTTTTTTTTTTTTGAGAGATTTTCACTGTAGGGCACGTGCGCTCGCCAGACAGACAGAGAGAGACATAGAGGCAGAAAGCGAGAAATCACCCCCCAGGGGGGATGGTCACACCGCAATCCCTTCTCCTCCATCCTCCTCTTGGGATCTTGGACACGCACGCACATGCTCCTGGCGTGAGTTTTAAGCCACCGGGTCTGGGACACGAACCGTGGTCGACTACGTGGGAGTCCAGCGACATAGCCA
>NW_006201931.1:159709-162016 GCF_000334495.1 Tupaia belangeri chinensis
TAAAGAAAGGATTAAGTTTACCTTAAATGTATTTTGAAGGGCCTTCCAAAGGTCAAGATTATTTCTGCCTAGATAGAACTTCAGCCCACCCTCTATTGTGATCATGGAGATAAAGCATTGTAATTAACAGTAGGTGATCAGAGCAAAGGGGAGCGGTCAGGGGATTTCCTGGAAAATTTTATCATATACTCAGGATGTATAAGAGAACTATGTAATTCTTTTACTGTAATATATTGGGGAGTCAGAGGGGGGTCACTTCCCAGCAAGGCTACCAGTTTTCTGGAGCAAATAGTAAGCAGTCTTGCTGACATGCTAACTGACCCAAGCTTTGTTCCAAGGTCAGGGGGTGCACAACAGTGGTTTTGCCCACGTGTTGATCCAACTGGAAGCAGAGCTCAAAGGTCGGGGTGCTCAGACAGATCCTGGGGTCTCCCTGGGTCGGAGTCCTCCAGCCTACTTTCTCTACTCCTTTTCAATATAGTACTAGAAGTCCTCAACAGTCCTAGGAAGAAATGTTCACCTGTTGAAATATCCATTTTGTAAGACAAACAATAATGTGATTGAATATAAAAAAAATTAGGTTAAAATTAGCTAATTAATTTTAAAATGTAAAAAAAAAGAAAAGAAAAGAAAATATAAAAGGCATTCGAAAAGGAAAAGAGGTCAAACTCTATTTGCACATGATATGATTGTATACATATAATACCCAACGATTTCCATTAAAAAAATTCTGAAATACATCAATACAGTAAAGTTGCAGTATAAAAATTAAATATACAGAAATCTATAACATTTCTATATATTAACAACAGGCAGACTGAGATGAAACTGAAAAAAGTAATTCCAGGGGTTAAAAAGTAATTCCAGCAGTTAGCATAATGGCTATGTTGCTGGACTCCCATGTAGTTGACCACAGTTCGCATTCCAGACACCGGTGGCTTAAAACTCCTGCTGGGCGCCTATGCGTGCATGTCCAAGATCCTGAGAGGAGAATGGAGGAGAAAGGAATGCAGCATGGCCATCACTCCAGAGGGTGATTTCTCACTTCCTGTCTCTCTGTCTCTCTCTATCTGATGAGCGCACATGCCCTATGGAAGAAACCTCTCCAAAAAAAAAAAAAGTAACTGCATTTAGCATAGCCACAAAAAAGTATGAGGTACTTAGGAATAAATCTAATCAGAGAATTTGAAGTCTTCCAGAAGGAAAACTATGAAAAGTTAAAAAAAAAAAAAAATGAAAAGGACACAAAAAAGTGGAGGGATATCCCATTGTTCCTGGATTGAGAGAATTAATATAATTAAAATGGCAATTCTACCCAAGTTAATCTACATCTTTAATGCAATGCAAATCAAAGTACAAGGCAAAATTTTCACAGATTTAGAAACCACAATCATAAAACTTGTCTGGAATCATAAAAACACCCCATATTGCCAAAGCAATTTTGCACAAGAAAAATGGAGTGGGCAGCATCTCACACCCTGACCCAAAAATATACTAGAAACCTGTGATTATAATAATAACATGGTACTGGCACAGAAACAGTCATGTGGACCAATAAAACAGAATAGAATCCTCAAAATAATTTTCCAAACATGCAGAAAACTCATTTCTGACAAAGGGTACCAGTCAATCCAGTGGGAAAAAGGAAATCTCTTCAACAAATGGTGCTGAAAAAACTGGATGATTACCATAGCTTTGTAGTATATTTTTGGGTCAGGGAGTGAGATGCTGCCCACTCCTTTCTTCTTGTGCAGAACTGCTTTGGTAATACGTGGTCTCTTATGATTCCAGACAAACTTTATGATTGTCTTTCCTATATCTGTGAAGAATATGTCTGGAACTTTGATTGGCATTGAATTAAATAGGTAGATTAATTTGGGTAGAATTGCTATTTTGATTATATTAATTCTTCTAATCCAGGAATATGGGATGTCCTTCCACTTTTTTGTCTCATTTTCAATTTCTTTTTTTATCTTCTCATAGTTTTCCTTGTAGAGGTCTTTAACTTCTTTAGTTAGATACTTCTGTGTATCTTATATTTTTTGTGGCTATGGAAAATTGAATAACTTTTCTCAGTTCTCTCTCAGCCTGCCTGTAGTTCATATATAGAAATGCTATAGATTTCTTTGTATTTATTTTGTATCCTGCAACTTCACAGTATTCATGTGTAACTTCCAGAAATTTTTTTAATGAAAACCATTGGGTCTCCTATGTATACAATGATGTCATCTGCAAATAGGGAGTTTTACCTCTCCTTTTTGTATTTTACTGTCTTTTGCTTTTTCCTCTTTCCTTTTTTTTTTTTTT
>NW_006201931.1:162096-178205 GCF_000334495.1 Tupaia belangeri chinensis
TGGGGGATGTCCATGCCACAATCCCTTCTCCTCCATTCTTCTCTCGGGATCTTGGGCACGTACACACACATGCCCGACATGAGTTTAAGCCACCAGGTCCAGGTCGCAAACTGTGGTCAGCTACATGGGAGTCCAGCAACATAGTCATTATGCTAACTGCTGGTCCTGTATTTTTTCCTCTTTTCTGATTGCATTGGTGAGTACTTCCAGTACTGCATTGAAAAGTAGTGAAGTTAGTAGGCATCCCTGTCTTTTTCTTTTTTTTCCCCTGATATATGGCGCGAGCACTTGCCAGACAGACAGAGAGAGACATAGAGACAGAAAGCGAGAAATCACCCCCCAGGGGAGATGGTCACGCCTCAATCCCTTCTCCTCCATTCTCCTCTCAGGATCTTGGTCGCGCATGCACATGCTGCATTGAAAAGTAGTGAAGTTAGTAGGCATCCCTGTCTTTTTCTTTTTTTTCCCCTGATATATGGCGCGAGCACTTGCCAGACAGACAGAGAGAGACATAGAGACAGAAAGCGAGAAATCACCCCCCAGGGGAGATGGTCACGCCTCAATCCCTTCTCCTCCATTCTCCTCTCAGGATCTTGGTCGCGCATGCACATGCTCCCAGCCACCGCGTCCGGGACGAAAACCACAGTCGACTACGTGGAGGTCCAGCGACATAGCCCTTACGCTAACTGCTGGTTCCCGGCATCCCTGTCTTGTATCAATTTACAGTGGAAAAGCTTTCAGCTTTTCTCCATTCAGGATGATGTTAGCTGTGGGTTTTTTCATAGACAACTTTTACTGTGTTGAGCAATGATCCTTCTATGCAGAATTTTCTGAGAATCTTGATCATGAAGGGATGTTGTATCTTATTAAATATCTTTTCTTCATCAATTTATATGACCATATGGTTTTTATTTTTCTTACTTTTAATATGGTGTATTACATTTATGGTTTTGCATATGTTGAACCAACCTAGCATTTCTGGAATAAAGCGTACCCAATTATGATGTATAATCTTTTTTTATAAGTTGTTGGATATGATTTGCTACTAATTTGCTGAGATTTTTTGTGTCCATATTAATCAGAGATATTGTTCTATATGTTTTCTTCCTTGTCCTGTCCTTACCTGTTTTAAGGATAAGGGTGATAGTGGCTTCATAGAATGAATTAGGAAGAGATTCACCTTTTGGATCTTTAGAATATCTTGAGCAGAATGGAGGTTAACTCTTCTTTGAATGTTTTGTAGAATTCAGAGGTGATGTCACTGGGGCCAGGGCTTTTCTTTGATGGGAGTTTATTACTGATTTAATCTCCTAGCTTGTTATTGGCCTATTCAGACATTCTATATCCTTCTGGCTCAATCTTGGTTGATTATAGGTGTCCAGGATTTTGTTCTTCTCATTCAGATTATCTTGTTTTTTAGCATATAGTTATTCATAGTAAAATTGTATTACTACTATGTCAGTTGTTATATTGCCTGCTTCATTGCCAATTTGATTTACTTGGTTCTTTTTCCACTTATTAAGTCTTGCTACTGGTGTATCTATTTTGTTTATCTTTTCAAAACTCCAGATTTTACTTTAATTTATTTTCTGTATAGATCACTTATTTTCTATTTTATTTATTTCTGCTCTTATCTTTAGTATTTATTATCTCCTAGAGCTTTTTGAATTTTTTTCCTGTTGCTTTTCCAATTCTCTGAGACACAATGTTAGGTAGTCCATTTTTCTTCTTTCCTTCTTCTTCATTTTTTTTTTTTTGAGATGTTTTTGCTATAGGGCACATGTGTTTGTCAGAAAGACAGAGACAGAGCAAGAAATCACCCCCAGGGGAATGGTCACACTACAATCCCTTCTCCTCCATTCTCCTCTTGGGATTGGCGGCAGGCATGCACATGCACCTTGTATGAGTTTAAGCCACCAGGTCCATGACTCGAAGACTACATGGGAGTCTAGGAACATAGCCATTACGCTAACTGCTGGTCCCCCATCTTCTTTTTCTTTTTCTTTTTTATCCCCCTACATTTTTGGAGAGATTTTTGCTGTAAGGCATATGCACTTGCCAGAAATACAGAGAGAGACAGAGTGACAGAAAGCAAGAAATCACCCCCCTGGGGTGATGGCCACACTGCAATCCCTTCTCCTCTATTCTCCTCTTGGGATCTTGGGCACACACACACACACACATGCTCAGCGTGAGTTCAAGCACCAGGTTCAGGACTCAAATTGCCATTGACTATATGGGAATTCAATGACATAGCCATTACACTAACTGCTGATCCCCCCTCCATCTTCTTATGTGCACTAATTGCTATGAGCTTCCCTCTTCCAACTCCTTTGCAGTGTCCCCAAAATTCTGGATACTAGTGTCCTAATTGTCATTGGCTTCCATGAATTTTTTATTTTAGTTTTTATTTCTTTAGTAGTTGTAAAGTCAGACAGGAGTAGGTTATTTAGTTTTCATATATTTGTTTTTTTTTTTTTTTTTTTTGGGTTTTTTTTTTACTCAGGTTCAATTCCATCATGGTGATAAAATATGCTGAAATATGCTGGATAGTTTCTATGCCTTTGAATATGTGAGCCCTTTTCATGCCCTATGATGTAGTGAATCTTCAAAAAGGTTCCATGTGTGGGTGAAAAAAAGTGTATCTCATTGTTTTTGGATGGAAAGTTCTACAGATCGCTGTTAAGTTTATTTGATTTATGGTATCGTTTAAATCCTTTATCTCCTTAGCTATTTTTTGTCTAGATGGTCTGTCCAGAGAGGATACTGCAATGTTGAGGTATCCAACAATGAGTTTGTTGCAGTCTATATCCTCTTTTAGATCTAAGTCTTTCCTTCACATATTTGGGTTCTTCTCTGTTAGGCACATAAGTATTTATAAGCATTATGTCTTATTAAATGATTGACATTTTTAGTATAACATAGTGCAATTTTTTGTCTGTTTGAACAATTTTTGTTTGAAAGCCTGTTTTGTCAGAAAGTAGTATCGTGACTCCAGATCTTTTTTGGTTCACATTTGCATGGAAAACCTCTTTCCAATCCTTCACTTTCAGTCTATGTATGACTTTATCCATGAAATGGGTTTCCTATAGGCAACAGATAGAAGAGTTCTGTTTTTTTGTTTGTTTTTATCTGTTAAGCTAGTTTATGTCTCTTGATTGAAGAATTTAATCCACTAACATTCAATGTTATAATTGATGCTATTGACCTGTTCCAATGTTTAAGTTGGCCATTGTCTTGGTTGCTTTTATTCTTTTATGGCTGTTTATTCTTTAGTTTACCTGGAATAGTATTCTCCTCAGGGTTTCCTGATGAGCTGATCTGTTGTTGGCAAATTCTTTTAGGTTTTGTTTGAGAGGATTTTAATATTTTCTCCATATATGAAAAATAATCTTGCAGGATATAATAATCTTGGTTGAAATTCTTTCTCTCTTAAAACTTTCAATACATCTTTTCATTCTTTCCTTGTTTGCATTGTTTCCATTGAGAAGCCCATTGTTAGCCTGATGGCATGACCTTTGTAAGTCGCTTGTTATTTCTCTCTTGCCAGTTTTAGTATCTTGTCTTTTTCTGTGGTCTTCACCAGTCTGGCTAAGATGGCCTTTGGGAAAGATCTTCTTAGGTTTTGTTCTGTTTGGGGTCCTTTGTATTTCTTGGTTCTGGATGTTCGAGTGCCTCTCTAGACTTGGGAAATTTTCTTCTAAGATTTAATGGAATAAATTTTCCATGCCCTTATTAGTTTCTTTATCTCCTGGGATGCCAATTATTTGGATGTTAGCACATTTAATGGAATCTGGTATTTCTCATATATTATCCTCATTTTTCTTTGTTATTTTTCTCTATTTTTTGGTGGTGTTTCTCTAGGTCAGAGGTTTTATCTTCTCCAATAGAGACTCTGTCTTCAGCATGGTCTAATCAATCTTGAATACTTTCGGTAGAGTTTTTGATTTCCTGTATTACAGACTTCATCTCTAATAGTTCCATCTGATTCTTATAGTGTCCATTTCTTCTTTAATATCAGGGTAGAACTTCCTAATCTTCTGTAGTTCATTGTCTCCTTTCTGTTCCAACTCATAGAATTTGTTCACCATGAAGGTTCTACATTCTTTCTCTGACATTTTTGTAACTTCTTTTGCTTTTTTGAGAAATGGAGGAATGTCACTATGTTCTTTTGATGGAGACATATTTCCTGGTTTATTCAGACATGAGGCTCTTTTAGTTCTAGCCATTGGGAGATGTATTCACTTTCAAATATCTTTTAAGACAATGTTTCTTTGACTAGGAGCAAGTGTGTTTCCCTTTTGCTGTGGACTCATGAGTGACAAAACTCTCTTCTGTTGTATTTAGCAATTTGGTACAAGTAAACGTATTCTATTCATGTTTCTGAAGAGCAGTGTCTTCTTTTTCACAGGTGGTTCAGTAAAAGGGAGGAACCCAGGGAGTCTTGCAATACTAGGATATTTCAGAACTGTGATTCTAGACATATCTAGTCCATCTGGGAGGGTGGAGAAAGAGAAAGAGAGGACCAAATAAGAGTTAAAAAAGAAAGAAGGAGAATAAAAAAAGTCATACACCATGTAATGCCATGGGTCCGGAGATGGAAGTGGAGTGTGCTGTAGAGCTGGAGGTGGTCCTGTGTGGTAAGGAGAAGTGTGAAATTAACAAATGAAGAAAGAAAAAGGAAGAAAAAGACTACCTGTCTGACATAAATAGGGATTCCCTGGGCTTGGGGCTGCTGGGGCTGGAGCTGGGGTCAGGGGCCCTGCCTCAGTGTCCCTTAGGCCAAGGGTCTGGAGATGGAAGTAGGGTCTGCTATAGAACTGGGTGTAGTCCTGGATGACAGATATCAAGGTGCTCTGGGCTTGGGGGTCCCAGGACTGGAGCTGGGGCTGGGGGCCCTGTCTCAGTGTCCCTAGTCCAGGGAGGTGGAGATTGAAGTGTGATCTTCTATAAAGCTGGAGTAGTTCTGACTGACAGAGAGAGGGGTTTTCTGGGCTTGGGGGTGCCAGGGCTGGAGCTGAGACAGGGGAATCTGAAATAGAATTAAAACATTTAGAAGCGTCTGCATATTAGTTGGTATCTCTGGATAGATGTACATTGAGAACTTTGAATTTTAACTATGCTTTTTAAATAATTATTTTGTTTATATAGACTATATTTCATAATGGTCATAGTAATTTTAAGTCACATTACTAAGATCTTACCACTTTTGTAAATATTGACACTTCCAGGAAAGACTTTGATTTTTAGAATTGGGAATTTCAATTTTTACATTAATTTTGAGTCTCTTTAAGCCAAAAAGTCTAAATGAAGAATAATTTATCCTGGAATTAACTGTGAGCTCTTTTTGGCCAATTTAGTGATAAACTTACTCTAAGCATGCACAAAAGAAAGAGGCTGAACATAAGATCTCAGAAGAAAATACCTTTAACCTAAAATTCTGTAGTATTAATCACAATAATAGCTACTTACTGTTAGTTTCTATCTGACTCAGTCATTTAGATCCAATCCAGTTATTTACTTAATCCAATCCAATCCAATCCTGGACCCAGTCCAGTTTCTGTTGCAACTCTAATCCTAGTTTTGATCAAAATTTGTTTATATAAAACTCAGAGAGCTCCAAACACAATTCTTGGAGCTCAAATCTGAGAAAAAAATGTTACCCATAATTCCCAGTTACCACCAGAGAGCAATGGTAACAAAGTGTCCCACAGGAACCTTGTTGGTCACCTGCTGCTCCTGTGGTGTCACTGGAAGATCCCACTTCTGCAGCCAAAACTGTTAAAAGAAAAAGAATCCAATTTTGAGACCAGCAGTTAGCATAATGGCTATGTTGCGGGGCTCCCATGTAGTAGACTGGTTCAAGTCCTGTACCCGATGGCTTAAACACACACTGGGCATGTGTGCATACATGCCCAAGATCCCAAGAGAATGAAGTAGAACAGATTGCAGTGTGGTCACCCCCCTGGGGGCTGATTTCTCTCTTTCTGTCTCTCTGTTTCTCTCTGTCTTTCTGGCAAGCGCACACACCCTATAGCAAAAAAGTCTCTCAAAAAAAGAAAAAAAGAAAGAAAAAGAAAAAGAAAAAGAAGACAATTTAATAGAATAGAATTTTATTAAGCAAATGGTAACACAATTTAAATCAAGCAGTAGTCTCTGAACTTCCAGAGAACTCCAGCTAGTTACCTGGTCAATTCAGCATTTAAGTTAGTGGAATGGGAAAGTGAAGTGTGTAGTAAAAGGGGAAGCGTAGTGCAAAAACTGAAAGTGAGTAAGTGAGGGAGAGAAATGACTGATTACATTATGAAGTTTGTCTTCATTACCACAGTTTAAAATGTTGGATGCCTGTAGTTGACTGAAGCTGACTATTGTAATTTGTTGTAACCTAACGAGAGAAACAAAAAAAGAGAGGTCATAGTTTGTTTACAGAAACCAAGCAGTAATACATATGCATTATACATATATATAATATATTAATATATATTATTGATATATTACATAATTAATATAATATGTATGTATATATGTGTGTATATATACACATACATACATATATAATATATATGTGTGTATACATATAACACACACATTTTTATATATATTAATATTGCTTTATATTTCAATCCTCTTGATTGAATTCCTAGTCTTTATCTTATTAATGCCAGTAGTACCCACCCCTCTAGTTGTCATAATCAAAAATGTCTTCAAACATTCTCAGAAATGTCTTTGGTAGTGTGTGTATACATATAACACACACATTTTTATATATATTAATATTGCTTTATATTTCAATCCTCTTGATTGAATTCCTAGTCTTTATCTTATTAATGCCAGTAGTACCCACCCCTCTAGTTGTCATAATCAAAAATGTCTTCAAACATTCTCAGAAATGTCTTTGGTAGACTTAACTATCTCCAAGTTGAGAATACTTAGTCATTTTAAATCTCATTAGATATTTTTTTAAGAATTATTTTATTTAGCTTATTTATTTTAATTTGACCAGAGAGGGACAGAGTTAAGAGAGAAAGAGAGAGGAAGCAAGGGAGAGAGAAAGAGAGAGGGATAAAGAGAGATAGAAAGTGACAAAGCAAGCCACAAGTCTAAGACTTGAACCACAGTCATGTGGGAATCCAGTACTCTTAATCACCAACTTGCATTATACAGTCCTGTAAACTACTGAGTTATATGGTATAGCCTAGTGACTTTGGTTATAAACTCCATAAACATGGATGTTCAAGCATTTTTTATCTTTTGGGTAAATACCAATGACTGGAATTCTAGATTATATGGAGTTCAAGTTGTAGGCTTATGAGAAATCTCTATCTTGTTTTCCAAAGAGATTGACCTAATTTACATTCCTACTAACAGTATAAGAGAGTTTTCTTTAGCCATGGCCTTGCCAACACTTGTTCTTTAGTTTTTTTATTCTGACCATTTTAACTGGTTTAATGGCATTTCATTGTTGTTTAATTTGTATTTCCCTAATGACAATAGAATTTGAACACTTTTTTCAAATGCCTATTGGCCATTTATAAGTCTTATTTAAAAAGTTGTCTATTCAATTAATTTGCCCATTTTTAAATTAAATGAGTAGATGCCAGTAATACTCACTCCATACAATTTTTATGAGCAAACTGTCTGAGTTTTCTATATATTCTAGATATCAATCCCTTGTCTGAAATATAATTTACAAATATTTTCTTCCATTCCAGGTTACCTTTTTACTGTAATTATTGTTTTCTTTGCTATGAGAAAGATTTTTATTTTGTTGTAATTCTACCTGTTTATTTTGGGGATTATTACCAGTGCTTTAGTGGTTGTATTTTTTAAAAAATTGTCTATTCTAATATTTTCAATAGTTTCTCTACCTTTTCCATCTTTGGTTCTGTAGTTTTAGGCTATATATTTAAATATTTTATTTCTTTTGAGTTAATTTTTGTTAATGGTGAGAGATAGGAGTCTATGTTTATTTTTCTGTAGGTGTACTGTTTACAGAGTACTGTAACAAGTAAAAACTTGTTTAATAAGTAGAAGAAAAGGTCAGCTGATGACATGGAGGTTAAAACAGTTTGATTCTGGGATCAGCAGTTAGTGTAATGGCTATATTGCTGAACCCCCATATAAGTGACCACGGTTTGAGTCCAGGACCCGGTGACTTAAACTTATGCCGGGCACGTGTGCATGTGTGCCCAAGATCCCAAGAGGAGAGTGGAAGAGAAGGGTTTGTGGTGTGGCCATCCCCCCTTAGGGGTGATTTCTCGCTTTCTGTTTCTCTGTCTGTCTCTATCTTTCTGGAAAGTGCACGCCCCCTATAGCAAAAAAGTGCACGCACCCTATAGCAAAAAACTCTTAAAAAATAAAAAAAGCTTGATTCCACATAGCCAACTTCACTGTTCAAGTCTCAGACTGGTTTGAAAAATAGCAGGTTCATGTGTATATATGCCCGAAATCCAAGAGAAGAATGGACAAGAGATTACAACATGGCCATCCCCCCCGCCAAGGGTTGATTTCTAACTTCACTTTCTCTCTCTTTTCTCTCTCTCTTTCTCTCTCTCTGTCTCTCTTGCAAGCACATGTGCCCTATAGCAAGAAAACTAAAATTTTAAAATAAGTAGAAAGAATACACTTTAAAACAGCAATAAATATACACTGTAATAAATATACAAACCATTAAAATAGTTGTCTAGCATTACCAAGTGTGATATACTTCTTTGTCATTTTTTCTCCCTTTTCCATTCTGTCAACTGTTTTTGCTTCCTCTGCATCACTTCCTCCTTTTCCTATTTTGCGAGCATCACAACTCCTTTACAACTCCTTGCTACTGTTTTCTTTTCCCTCCAAGTTTCTTTTATAATATACATTGTTTCTTCTAATTTCAAAGAAAATTAAATATTTTTAACTATCAGCCGTATATTTAAAAAAGAGAAATCTTCTGATTTCAATTTTAATTAAAAACCTGCTGTGTATGTAATGAAGAAAATTATGGTTATTATGACTTACACATCAATGTTTATTGTAGCATTATGTACAATAGCTAAAACATGGAATCAATCTAAATGTCCATTTACAGATGAATAGAATTGAAAAATAGCCCACATATGTACTCATCCATAAAAAAGAGACCCTATATCGATTAGACTTTCTGTCTCTTGATACAAAGCAGGTGAATATAGAAAGTTTAATGAAGTGAGCCAAAATATGAAGACAGACATTGCAAATTTCCACTCAATATATACAAAATTTATGCACTCTATGGCAGAAGGTGAAAGACTGGAAGATATAACAACAGGGATAGCAAGTATAGACAGAAGAAACCACATAGGAGGGGGTGGGTAATGGAGAGTAGAAGGGAGAGCCCAGAAAAAAATATTTAACAGACACAAGCATGAAAAATTCTGTATTGAAAATTATATAAATGGTAATATTTTTGGCTCAATTGACATGCACTGCATGAATGCTTTGAAAAACCATGTTATTCACGATAAAGATGTACAATGATTACTTACATATTTTAAAACATATTTTAAAGGAGCAAAATGAAGAGTATGGTCATTGTTCTTAAAACTTACAGGTACAGTACTAACTTTCAGAAACTTCTCAGTTTTTCCTTTATCTCTTTCATTTTTCTACCTACAAGATACAAATTGCAGGGCTCTTTAGAGAACTTATTACACCACTCAACCAAGACTAAATAAAATGTAACATGTAGGAGCAATCTCTAAACTCCTGTGAAACCAAAGAAGAAAAATAGATAAAATGTTTTTCTAAAACAAAGCAACTACAAAAAAATTTACTTTTTCAAAAAAATTTGGTTCGGGACCAGCAGTTAGCATAATGGTTATGTCGCTGGACTCCCAGGTAGTCAACTGTGGTTCGAGTCTCAGACCCAGTGGCTTAAACTCATGCCAGGAGAATGTGTGTGCATGCCAAGATCCTGAGATAATGGAGGAGAAGAGATTGCAGCGTGGCCATCTCCACTGAGGGGTGAATTCTTGCTTTCTGTCTCTCTGTCTCTTTCTGTCTTTCTGGCAAGAGCATGTGCCCTATAGCAAAAATCTCTCCAGAAAAAAAAAAATTGGTTCAATGTCCTTATGAAATCAGGGAAAGTGGGACCAGCAGTTAGCGTAAAGGCTATGTCACTGAACTTCCATGTGGTCCCTCACGGTTCAAGTCCCAAAACCGGTGGCTTAAACTCATGCCAAGTGTGTGTGCCTGCATGCTCAAGATCCCAAGAGGAGAATGGAAGAAAAGGGATTGTGGTGTGGCCATCGTTCCTGGGAGGTAGTTTCTCCCTTTCTGTCTCTCTGTCTGTCTTTTTCCGGTGAGCACACAGGCCCTATAGAAAAAAACCTCTCAAAAAAAAAAATCAGGGTAATTATAGTATATAGGTAGTTTGCTTTTTGTGTATATGCATAGACTAATTCAAGGACTTGTGAAAACATGGAATTAAATATAAGTTTATTTTGGTGCAAACAATTGTAATCTACTGAAGATTTGTCCATAATGCTTGGTCTCCATGGATATTTTAATGACTTTTTACATATGTATATGTGTATATTTACACATTTGTACATGTCATGTATAATATTGTTGTTTATATGTAGTAAAATTCTCTAAAAATTCTATATACTTTGATTTATAGATAAATTAGAGCTTATATAAATAGACCTAAATGTTTTTTTAAGTTCATGTGACTTAATTCCTCATTTTAATTTGACTAGAGAGAGTGAGTGAGAGAGAGAGAAAGGAAGCCTTCAGGTCTAGAATTTCAACCACAGTCAGTCATGTGAAAGTCCAACACCCTTAACCACCACATCCACCTACTAGCCCCAACTTATTTTTTTTAATAGTGCCACCCCTGTAGAACAATGGTTAAGCACTGTGTCTGCTTGCTAAATTCTACAAGACCCATGGTTTGAATTTTTTCCTAGTATCCTGAAAATAAGGTTGTTATATGTGCATGTATGCCCCAAATTCTGGCAGGATGCAGAAATAAAATGAAGAGGATTATTCTGTGATTTGAAATAAAATAACAGGATTTGTTCCAAAATGGAAAGAGAAAAAAGTGGAAAGTATGGGATAAATACAGAATGAATGAGAAATTTATAAAAGATTTATAAAAAAAGATGAATCTGATTTTAAAAATATATTGTGTACATGTAATAAAGTATTCCAATATTGGAAAGACAACATTTACAAATTTTCGGAGAAACTGCATGTTGAAATCAAAAGTCCTCTGATGACAAATTAGAATTGTGTCTTCTCTGCCGAAACAACCAAGTTTACTCACAGTACAGTTTCCTCTTTATAAAAAAAAAAAAAAAAATTAAAAAAAAAAAAAAAAAAAAATTGTAAAATTTTTTTTTTTTTTTATCTGTTAAGCAAACAGTCAATAAAATATAGATTTTGTGCTGCATCATAATTTCTCTGGGTGTTTTCCCTTATAAGGTTTTGATTACTTAAAATGAAAGTAAGTTTTAAAAATGTTAAGCTTTTTCTAATCCTATATAAATCTACTGTATTTATGAGTCTTTTGTCACTTGGTTTTGTTTCATAACAATTTGTGATTCCACCTATTTATTTTAAGATTTTTATGTTTTAGACACACTTCCCAAAATCAAATTCTAAACTATTTTTTTTCCTTAGCCTTAAGCTGACCTTAGGGTTTTCCAGCTTGCCTATTAGATCATTTGAAAGGACTTTCTCTCCTCATAAAAAGAGCTAAATTGAGCTATTCATTATTGAGATTGTTTGGCACATTAAATTTTATGTGGAACATTGTCAAATAATAATAGTGGTAAGTTCTTTTTAAATTACATTTGCCAGAGTATATTTTTGATAACTATCCCAGAGATTGTGTAAATATTGTAAATCTTATCACACTATTGAATTAGTCAGGGATTCCTACAGAAACTACTAAAATTGTCAATATTTATATCTTAAAAGACACCTTAAAATTGGTCCAAGTCAGCTTCTTTATGATTTATTTAGTAAATGAAAAAATGTACCTGACTTGGGAAAACAAAAACTGGCATTTAGGGAAATGTCAATTTATAATATATATGTAGATCAATTGAGACTGATAGCAAACTGGACCTCCCTGAGTCCTTAAGATTCTGTTATTAGAGAACATGCACTCCAAAACTTATCATGAAATAGACTACATCTTTGAAGTTATGGTGGGATGACTATACCAATATTATTTAATAGGTTTATCATTAATATTTGGGATTCGAAACTGTAACCATTGAAAGTTATTAAGTATGTTTTCTATAATGGATATCCATGGGGACATTTCTAGTGATGGGAAAATTACTGAGCAAATTGTAAAGTTTTAATGCATTATACCAGAGTGTACTTTCGTCAGGAAGAAGAACCCTACCATGATCCATTGACTGACATTCAAATGTCTTGTGACCTAAACCTGGAGACTGAGTCTTCTGAAAATGACTTCAAATAAAAATTGCCATTGGGATCAGCAGGTGGTATGATGGTTTGAGTCACAGACCTGGTGGATAAAAAGTCATGCTGGGCTGGTGTACATGTGCCAAAAAATCCTAGGAGGAGAAGTGGTGATCATTCCAGCTGGGTGGTGATTTTTCACTTTCCTTCCCCTTGTCTTTGTCTGTCTCTCTCCTATGACACGTCCTATGACAAAAACCTTTAAAGTGAAAAAAGATTGTCATTAAATCTGGGTAGAAATAACTCTACTAAGTTCTCATTGCCCACTGCAGTGAAGCTTTATAACCTCATAGTTTAGGTCCACACTACAGTCACAGGGAGGTGCAGTATTATCTATTGAGGATGTTTTGTGGTTTTGTCAACTGTGTTGGGGAGATATGTTCACCTGTTGAAATATCTATTTTGTAAGACAAATAATAATGCAACTGAATGTATAAAAGAAAATGAAATGAAAATAAATCAATATTTTTTTTAAACAAAGAAACGAATCTTTGCATTCCTAGAACTGAAGAATTGTTGGAGACTTTAAGGTGAAGTTAACCAGCAAAGTTATCCTCCAGAAATTAACATCATTGCCAAATGTGGCCAGTTTTTTCCAAGATCATGAATTGAGACTTCTCTGCAACTATAAAAAAACTTTATAAAAATTGTTCTCCCATACTAACATTTTCATTTACATACAGAAAAATCTATGAAATAACCTGTGGTTAATTTTAGCAAAGGTTTATGTTGTAACAAAGAGCCAGAGTAACTGTTGGATCTGAAGGATAACAATGGAAGAAGGCTTAATGTCAATACCACTCCTGTTCATCATGAGGGATGAGGAATATACTCACATACCCAAAGTAAAAGAAGAAATCATGCTTGGGAACCCATAATAATTAAAGGTAGCTGGTTCCCACATGGACAGCCATGGTTAAAATATTGGCACTAGTACCTTGAAAAACATGCCAGACATGTATTTTATGTGTTCAAAATATTTATAGGCAGCAGGAGAAATGGAGGAGAAAAGATTATAGCATTATCAGGTTTACTAGGTGGTGCTCTGTTCCTCTTCCTCTCTGTGTCTCTCTTTAGCAAGTGTACATGCTCTCTAAGTTTTTTTTTTTTCAAAAAAGAATTATCTTTGACATTTTAAACTCCTTTTGCCTTCCTCCATTCATTGATAATCTTTTTAACTGACGACCTTCTTCCTACCATACAATTAAAAAAAAAAAATGTCTCTATGAGCCTTTCATGAGATATATTGTGCTTCTAGGTCAAACAGATCTGAGACTGAAAGTAGTCTATGTGGGTACCAGCTACTATTAATATAATGTTACTGAACTAAATATAGCAGAGTTTCTTGCCACCAGGTCTGGTTATGTACCATTACCCTTATAGAGGAAAGAAGACTACATAAGTACAAACGTCCCTTTGGACTGTGTTAAGACCTATGCATATTTGTAGATGAACATTTAACTGAACCTTAATGTGAGCCTCCTTTGTTTCTGTTGAAGTTATATAAGGGGTCTGTAGCAAGTTCACTTCTTCTGCTTTGTAGTTGGTTTGATTTTTACTATTTGGGTTTGCTCACTGCTACCTTTCGAATTCCTTCCCTAAGAGATTCCAGAATTATTTTTGTAATCAGAGGTTAAATGTGCAATATTGGTTCAAAGTTTCAGTTTTATCTTTTCCCAGGTTTAAACTGAACCTTTGAACTCTTTAAAACAAATGAGGATGAATTGTTTTTTCTTTAGAAAATGTTGCACTGGGTTTCCTGAGTTTCATCCTTGGTACGATAGGATGCTAGCTGTAAAATGTAAAGCTAGTTCTTAAGTTTTTTTTTTTTTTTTTTTTAACTTTGTAGTAACTCATTGAACCTCAAAAATCATTCTCTGACAACTAAATGGGAACAATGATATTCAACACCAAAATAAATAAATAAAAGATCACATAGCTCTTAATCTCATTTTTGCCTAGTTGGGGACCCATGTGAGATGCTGAAGAAAACCAAATTCTTCACTTTTCTCATCATTTTAATAATATGTAGAACTACATTTAAAAGGTGGCTGATACTGCCATGTCTTTGAACAGGATAATCAAGTAATTAAAGACACAGCTTAAAGGAGGAGACTACATAAGAGATTTATAAAAATGACTAGTAACTTATCTGTGGGCATCTTAAAGGTGAATAACTCAACACCATGAAACTAAACTAACTACAACTCAAAGCTTAGTTTAGTATAACTCAAGAGACTCTAATACAAATCTAGCAGATACTTGAGTGCCTCTTGTACATAGATAGCTTTAATTAATCAATTGATCCTGGCTCTGCCCCAGTGATCCATCCTAAGACTAGATAGACTCAAAGCAGATGACCAAACCACTACAGAACCATAGTAAAACAGCTAATCTTATTGACTATCAAGGCCATCTATGAATGCATTTTTTTTTCTTTTTCTTTTTTTTTTTTGAGAGGTTTTTGCTACAGGGCGCGTGCGCTCACCAGACAGACAGGGAGAGACAGAGAGATAGAAAGCAAGAAATCACACACACACACACACACACACACACACACACACACATACACACACACCAGAGTGGATGGCCATGCCGCAATCCCTTCTCCTCCATTCTCCTCTCAGAATCTTGGGCACGCATGCACACGCACCTGGTGTGAGTTTAAGCCACCGGGTCTGGGACTTAAACAGCGGTTGACAATGTGGAAGTCCAGTAACATAGCCATTACACTAACTGCTGGTCCCTATGAACACATTTTGATAGAAAGGGGAAATAGAAACTTCTAAATTAGAAGAATTCAAGACAGCCCTAAGTGGCTAACTGGGTCTAAATAACAAGGAAGCCAGCAGTCATTTGCTGACTGATATTGTATGTGTACTCTGTGTTCCTGGAAAAAAAATAAAACTGAACTTTTGAACTTTAATTCCTGAATAAGTGAGACTGATTCTGAACATCCAATCAGGATGGATGTCTAAATTCTTTATGAGCATGAAGAACATAAGTGGTAACAAATACTCAGATTTTTTTCTGTATAAAACTACTCACTCTTTTATTTTATTTTTTGGAGAGTATTTTTTTTTTTGTTTGCTTGCTTGCTTTAGGGAGTGTGAGCTCACTGGAGAGAGACAGAAAGAGTGAGAGGACAAAGAAGAAAATAACACTAAGGGAAAATGACCACACACAATTCTTCTACATTCTCCTCCTGGGATCATGAGCACACATGCACATACACCTGGTGTGAGTTTCCAGCTATGAGGTCCAGGACTCAAACAGTGGTGAGTTGCCGGGGTCCAGCCTCGGCATGGGTGGGTTATCTCGGCGAAGGCGGCGAAGGTGAACAGAAGACAGAGGCCTCGATGCCTTTCATGCACGTCCTATGCCGGACACCCCTCAGAGATCGCTCTCTGAGGAGTGACAACTGCTAGGAATAATCGTGCCTTTTTATTGAAAATGTGTTACATACAAGTAAATGGGAGAGGGGCTACGTGTTTCAATTATCAGCTCATAAAGTCTTTTAACAATAAAGAACATAGATTCTATTCAGGGTGGATTAAAGGTGGGTCTAGTGCAGTTCCTATTCAGGGGTGGATTAAGGGTGGGTCTAGTGCAGTTCCTCAATTGTAGGTGGGTCTCCATGGAATGCA
>NW_006201931.1:178548-182658 GCF_000334495.1 Tupaia belangeri chinensis
CAAGGTCAGGGGGTGCACAACAGTGGCCTTGCCAACGTGTTGATCCAACCGGAAGCGGAGCTCAAAGGTCGCGGGGCTCAGACAGATCCTGGGGCCTCACCGGGTCGGACTCCTCCAGTGAGTCGAGTGGGAGTCCAGTTAGGTCATTCTCTGGCCCCTCCTCTTCTATTCTTGAGGAATATGATTTCAGTTTTTGCTGATGGCTTCAGCTTTCCAATTTGATACCTAAATTATTTTTGCTAGTCTCTGAGTCTCATTTATAATCAATCTTTAAAAATAATTGTTAATATAGTCTTACTGATGTTTATGTTACTCAAATTACTTTGTGTTTATTTATGACCATTTTCTTAGTAGTTTTTAAATACATTTCAAACAAAAGGTATGTCCTTATTATCTCTGTTCTTGGTGTGCTGTACACTTTTGGAAGATTATCCACCTAGCAGAAACTTGATAAAATACTTTTAATTTTTGTTGAAGGTATAGTTTTGTTCAGAACAAATACCAGCTTTTTTCTATCTCTGTTCACCCCACATATCTCAAAATTTGTATTAGTTTTCAGAATTTTTTCCATATTCATATTCTTTTTTTCTTCTTTCCTTTAAAATTTTTTGATATAAACAGAGATAAAAAAGGGGAAAGAAACAATGATCTTCATTCTCCTCTCAGGATTTTGGTTGCACACACATGTGCCCAGCATGTTTTTAAGCCATGAAGTCTGGAACTCTAACCACATAGCTGGCCATGTGAGATCCACTATCTTAATCACCACATGACCAGCTGACTCACATTTCCTCATTTTTTGTTATTTTGCAAACTGCCACTGTAAATGGTACCTACTCCACACTGAGGTTTTATACATGTTTTGAATCTTACTATTTTGTCCATATATAGCAAATAAATGTAGATGTTGTGTGCTTGTTATTTATTTTTATGCTTGTTTATACCAAATAACTTTTGGACATATGAGAGGGTACGATTTACTATTGTTCTTATTTTTATTTATGTAATTTATTGTTATTCATACATTAAATCATTATACAACAGTTAGATTGTGAAGAGACTTTACCCAGCATAATATACAACTCAGTACAGTCCAGCAGAGAACTCTATATACATCCTCTTCAACAGATAATAAACCATATCTGTGTCCCACAGTGTCTTACCTCCCCATTTTCCCGCTGAATTTCCTATGCTCTTCCCTTCTCACACTCTTCCCACTTTGTCTCTAGTATCCATTACGATGTTTAATACTTTTATGTTCTCCAGTCTTCAGTCTCTACCATAGAGTGCCGAGAGTCAGTATATGTTAAGTAGAAACATGCAATGTCTCTCTTTCATAGCCTGACTTGATTACTTAGCAACATATTTTCCATATTTATTTACTTCCTATCAAATTCCAGAGCCTTATTTTTTTATGAATGAATATATTACATGGAATATATGTGCCATAATTTTTCAATCCATTCATCTGTTTTTGGACATTTGGGTTGGTTCTATGTCTTGGCAATTGTGAATAATGTTGCCATGAGAAATAGATGTGCAAGCACTTTTTTGATTGAGTGCTCTCCTGTCCTTTGTGTAGATACCCAGCAGTCGATTTGCTGGATCATATAGTAGTTCTATTTGAAGGTCTTTGAGGAACTTCTATATCATTCTCCACAGTGCCTGGACCAATTAACATTCTCACCAAAAAGTGTAGCAGTGTTTCCTTCTCACCACATCCCCTCTAGCACTTATCATTATTTGTTTTTTCAATCTTTGCCATTCTAACTGGGGTTAGGTGGTATCTTTTTGTGGTTTTGATCTACATCTCCTTGCAATGATGGAGGTTGAGCATTTTTTCATATGCTTTCTGTTTGTATGTCTTCCTTAGAGAGTTGTTTATTCAGCTAATTTTCCTATCTTTCAATTAAGATAATTATTTACTTCCAGGTAAGCTGCTTGAGTTCTCTGTGTAGCCTGGTTATCAGTACCTTATCTGACACACAGTTAACAAAAATTCTCTCCCATTCTGAGGATTTTTGATTCACACTAATTATGCAGTGTCCTTTGCTGTGCAGAAATGAGATACTGCTAGATATAGTTTTTATTCCTTTGAATCTGTAAATGCTGGTTTTGTGTCCTATCATGTGATCAGTCTTTGAGAAAGTACCATGCTAGGCTGAGAAAAAAACTGTATTTTATATTTTTTGGGTGCAAAGTTCACTAGATGTCTAACAATTCCTTCTTATTCATAGTATCATTTAGGTCCTGAATCTCTTTGCTTATTTTTTTCTCATTGATCTGTCTAATGGAGATAATGGACTGTTGAGATATCCAACAATTATAGTGTTGCAGTATATCTATCCTTTTAGATCTAGCAGTCTTTTCTTTACATATTTAGGGACTCCTCTGTTTGGTGCATAGATATTTATAAACATTTTATCTCCTTGGTGAATTAGCCCTTTTATTACTATATAATGCCCTTCTTTGTCTTTTACAGATTTTGTCTTAAAGCCTATTTTGTCTGAAATCAGTATAGCAAACTCTCTTTTTTTTTTTTGTTTCGATTTGCATGGAATACCTTTTTCCAGCCTTTCACTTTCAGTCTATGTATGTCTTTATTCATTAGGTGAGTTTTTTGTAGGCAGCAGATGGAGGGTTTCTGATTTTTAATTGATTCACTCAGTATCTCTTGACTGGCGAATTTAATCCATTGACATTCAATGTTATTATTGATATTTCCATACTTGTCTCTACCATTAAGTTGGCCATATTCCTGTTTTTTTTTTTAAGTAATTAATTAATTTATTTTTTTTATTCTCTTGTTTCTGTCTTGCCTCTCTAGTTTTCTTGGTATAGTACTCCTTTCAGAATTTCTTGAAGAGCTGATCTAGGATTGGTAAATACTATCAGGTTTTGTTTACCCATGAATGTTTTTATTTTCTTTTCTCTTATGAAAGGTATTGTATTCTTGGTTAAAATTGTTTTTTTTATTTAACACTTTGAATATATTTTCCCATTCTCTTTTTGCTTGCATTGTATTCAATGAGAGATCTGATGTTAGGCTGATGGGTTAGACTTTGACATTTCTTTTTTGCCAATCTTAGTATTTTGTCTTTGTCATTTTGGTCAATCTAGCTATAATATGGCATGGAGAAGATCTTCTTGGATTGATTTTTTTTTTGGTTCTTTTTATTTTTTGGGTCTAGATGTCTCTCTAGACTTAAAAAGTTTGCTCCTTGTATTTCATGAAATAGATTATCAATGTCCTTATTAGTGTCTTCACCTTATTAGTGTCCTTATAATTGATATTGGGATATCAATTATTTGTACATTTGGGCATTTCATGGTATCTATTATTTTTCATGTATTATATACAGTTTTCTTGGCTGTTTTATCAGTATTTTTGGTAACATTTTTTAGGTCAGAGATTTTGTCTTTAACTTCTGAAATTTGATCTTCTGTATGGTCTAAGTTGCTTTTGATATTTTTGAGGGAGTTTTTAATTTCTGTACTATAGCCTTCATGTTTAACAGTTCCATTTGATTCTTTTTATGGTGTCAAATTCTTCTTTCCTCTTGTGGAAGGACTTCTTCATCTTTTGGAGCTCAATGTATTTTTTTCTCTTTCATTTCATTTACTTTGTTACCATAAATATTCTAAACTCTTTTTCTGACATTTTGATAATATGCTCTACATTTTCCCTACTTGGAGACAGGTTACACTGTTCCCTTAGTGGGGATTTACTACTTGATTCTCTCATCCTTGAGGTTGTTCTTTGATTTTTATTCATTTGGTAATATATTCACTTCTGTTCAATTTGTGGGAGAGGAAATCAGTGACTGTAAACTTGTGTATTCTCACCACTGTGAAGTAATTCAGTGGTATTTCTCCTTTCTACTTAATCCTCAAATGTGGGAATCACAGGTGGAGTTTTACAATCAGACTTGTGAAAGGGAATTTCACTAATTTTGCTATCACTATGGTGATGTGTAAAAAATTCTCCAAAACTTACAATGCTAAGATGGTTAGCTACTTTGAACCTAAACTTTTCTAGCCAGAGGATAATAGTTGAGAAGTAAAACATAAAATTAAGGTAAAGCAAAATAAGTTAAGAAATATAAATAG
>NW_006201931.1:182673-190251 GCF_000334495.1 Tupaia belangeri chinensis
CTAAAAGAAAAAGAGGAAAGAGGAATAAATCACTTTGTAAAAAAAAAATGGTAAGAAAATGGAAAATCATGCAGCATGCTTGTGCAAGGTCAAAAACAGGTAAACTTGGAGGTGGCTAGTAGGTTTCTGTCTTAGGGGGGGAAAAAGACAGTGATTAAGAGAAAGGCCCAAGGTGGGCAGAGAGCTGTTTTTCCAAAAAGAGGAAAAAAAAATAATGGACAGAGAAGAACAACAAATGGGAGCAAAGCAGCTATCCTACCTGGGTGATGCAGCATCTTGGGGGTGATCACAGGCTGGGGGAGACTACATAGCCATGAATGTGGACCCAGAGGCCAAAAACAGTCAAACTTTAAGATAGCTAGCAAGTTTCTCCAATTTTTCTTTTTTTCTTTTCTTTTCTTTTCTTTTCTTTCTTTTTTAAAAGGGGGATTTTTGCAGTAGGGCATGTGCATTCACCAAGGAGACAGTGAGAGATAGAGATATAAAGTGAGAAATCACCCACCCCCCCCAGTGGGATGCCACAATCCCTTCTCCATTCTCTTCTTGGAATTGTTTGAGTATGCCCAGTATGAGTTTTAAGTCACTGGATCTGGGACTAGAGCCACAGTCAACCAAATGGGAATCCAATCACATAATCATTATGCCATCTGCTGGTCCCAACTTTTTGTTTCTTATCTATGTGATCTTTCATCAAGTAATTCAGTACTCAAAAACATCAAATAATAAATACATTTTAAATTAAATAGGTTATGATAAAACTCATCAAGTAATAGAGTATGCAAAAGTAACAGCATCTGCAGCAATGGGAGAAAGAAAAATATGCATTAGTTTACAAGATAGTTGCTAGATTGGTATATGAAATCATTTTGCAGACAGTATAATTTTAGGCAAATGTTAATCATTATATTTGCTGGGCAAAATAACCTGTCTTAGATCTCAGGGCTTAAATATAACAGTCATAAATATCTCTCTAACATAAATTTTAATTAAATAGTTGTTAGACAGTTATTCAGACTGGTTATTTAAGGATTCCCTTCTTCCATCTTCAAATGTTATTTCTATAATTTGATGACTGAACCATCCATTGACCAGAAACCAGACACACCTAACTTTAAAAGAGTCAGAGTAATGACTTCAGACTGGATTCTCAGTGAAAAAAATATTTGAGGCAAACAATTTCTTGCTCTTCTTTATATCTCAGAAACTGTACCTCTATTACACTCAATAAGTTCTCAACAAATGTTGTCCAGAGTCATTGATGCATTTAAAATTTCTTACTCTGACCACATATGTATAACTACTTACATCTTTGAATGAGTCAAATACCTAGATTGTTATCAAGTTTTAACTAATGCAACCTCTCATTGTATTGTCCTGACATTACTTCATAATACTTGAATTTCTATTTAAACAAAATAAGTAATTCTCTCTCTAATTTATCCTAATTCTTATTTCAATTGTGTATTCTAAGAAAAGATTTCTGGAGAGAAATTACAAATTATTAGACAATATATTTTTTAACCTTAGATACTAAAAGACATTTTCTGACCTTCCTTAAAGTACAAAAGAACTGTTTAACCATGTTATTTTTACATAACATGATTCCTCTTTCTGCTTATTAGTAAGAACATCAGTAGAATATCTGCTTTTCAACCTTACTAGAAAAGCCTGAAAGAGACTTACAGATTCTTCTGAATTTCTAATATCTTTAATTTTCCTGATGCTGAAACTCTCTCTCGAGTGTCTGGATCTGAGTTAATGTGAAAGAACAGAAAAGGACCTGCCTTTTTCCAATAATTCAGAAAAGACATCTAAATGCAGAGTCTGATACACAGTTTAAAAGCCTCACTAGAAAAAAAATTAAAGAAGTATTCACCTTTTAGACTATAGAAAACTTAGAAATTAAATTTTAAGTTATATTAAATTAAATTAGAAATTTTAGAACTGGAAATAGGTCATGAAAAAAGCCATAATGGTGACTTTATTTTTAAAAATAGGAGAGGCACCTTCAACTCTGCCTGTGTTGGGCCTCTGGGTTCAGCTGTGAAGCTGTGAAGCTTTCCCCAGCAAATATCTTTCCTCCAGGCCCCAGTGCTAGTCAGGACAGAAGGTGTCCAGGAGCCTTTACCTCTGTCTTGTTGGGCCTCTGGGTTTAGCTTCATGGCTGTGAAGTCATCCCTAAGCCAGAACCCCATTTCCAAATCCTAGGGCTAGTCAGGTACACAAGTGTTTCCCTTTTATTCTTCTCTGTTTCTTCCTTTTTTTTCCTATTTTTTTAATGCAGTTTTCTGCCCTGTTTATGCCTTTCTCTTGTTAATTTATCTCTTCTTCCCTCACTTGGGACAGAAAGAATCCAGGCACCTTAATAACCATGCCTATGTCAGGCCTTCATGTGGCCAGTTTGCACATGATTTTCCATATTTTTCCAAATTTCATTTTCTCCAACATAATTTCTAAGTTTTCCCTCTTTTTTTTCTGTCGTACTTTCCTTCTTTTTTGTTTGCTTTTTAAAATCCTATTTCAATTTCTTATTTTCTTTTTCTTTTACCATATTTTCCTGTACTTATGCTCAACTCTTACCCACTGCCTATAGAAGACTAGGTATATAGTAGACAAACAACTGGACATTGTGACTTTTAGAGAATTCCTTGCACCTTATTGTAGTGGTTACAAAAATAGTGAAATTCCCCTTCATAAATACAATTAAAAAACTCCTGTTTTTCCCACATTGGAGAGCATAGTAGAAGGGAGAAAATAGCACTGAATTACTACACAGTAAGAGAAAGACACAGCACTAAGTCACAGAATCCTTCTCCAACAAGTTAGGCAGAATTGACTATATTACCACATGACTGAAAATTGCAGAAGAGCCTCAAGGATGAGAGAATCAAGTAATACATCTCCAGCAAAGGGAACACTGTAACTTGTCTCCAAGTAGGGAAATATTAGAGAATATTACCAAAATGTCAGAAAAAGAATAGTTATGGTAACAAATTCTATGAGATGCAAGAGAAAAGAGACATTGAGCTCCAAGAGATGAGGTAGTCATTCTATGAAATGAAAGAAAAATAGAATAGAACTGAAGAATCAAAAAGGAATCAAACAGAACTGTTAGCTATGAAGGCCGTAATACAGGACATTAAAACCTCCCTTAAAAATATTAAAACCAGGTTAAGCCATGCAGAAGATCAAATTTTGGGAGTAGAAGACAGAACCTCTGACCTAAAAAAAGTTACCAAATATACCAATAAAACAGCCAAGAAAACTGAGAAGACTATGTAAAAAATACTAGATACAAAAAAAAAAAAAATCCAAATAATTGGTACCCATGGAGGTGAAAAAACTAAGGGCATTGATAATATATTCTGGAAGAAAACTTTCCAAGTCTAGAGAGACACTCAAACATCTAGGCCCAAGAAATAAAAAGAACCCCAAGAATAAATTTGAGAAGATCCTCTTTATAGCACATCATAGCTAGATTGACCAAATGACAAAGACAAGATACTAATATTGACAAGAGAGAAATGTCATATTACTTACAAAGGTTATCTCATGCTAACACCAGAACTCTCATCAGATGCAATGCAAACAAGGAAAGATTGGAGAGATATATTCAAAATGTTAAATGAAAAACAATTTCAATCAAGAATACTATAACTGACAAGATTATATTTTATATGAGAAAAGAAAAAAAAGAATGTTCTCTCAGATAAACAAAACCTGAAAGATTTACCAACTCCAGACCAGCTCTTCAAGAAATTCTAAAAAAAAGTACTATATCAAAAAAAAAAACTAAGGATAGGTAGACAGTACTAAGAGGATAAAAATACAACTAAGTATATGGCCAAACTCACTGTTAAGGACAAGTCTGGAAATACTGATAATAATGTTGAATATTAATGGATTAAATTATTCAATCAGGAGACACAGAAAGGCTGAATGGATTAAGAATCTGAAACCATCTATCTAATCCCTACAAGAAACATGTCTCATGGTAAAGACATACATAAAATATAATTCAAGGGCTAGAAATAGGGATGCTATGCAAATGGAAACCAGAAAAGAGCAGGAGTCGCTATATTTACTTCAAACAAAATAGACTTTAAGACTAAAAAAATGTAAGAAGAGACAAAGAATGATATTTGAGCAAAAAGATATAACAATTATAAATATATATGAATAAAATCAGGAGCACTCAAATATGTAAATAAAAGACTGTGAGGTGTAAAAGAAGAGATCGACTGTAACACAATAATTGTTGGAAAACTCAACACCCCATTATCTCATTTAGACAAGTGAACAAGACAAAAACTAAGCCAAGAGATTCAGGACCTAAGTTGTGTAATAAATCAGATGTACTTGACAGACATCTACAGAACTTTCCACCCCCAAAACACAAAATACCTATTTTTCTGAGTCCATGGTACTTTTTCAAGGATTGATCACATAAGGCAGAAAATCAGTCTTTATGGATTCAAAGGCATAATACTATATCCAGCATTTTCTCTAAACACGATGGAATTAAACTTGATATTAATCTCAAGTAAACCTTCAAAAATACATGAATACATGAAAATTAAATAACACTACTGAAGAAGAAAATAAAGAACCAGGTGATATTACCCACACATGACAGAAATACAAAGCATCATTAGATACTATAGAAGGCCACATATTAGATCTTGGACATGAGTAACTGTCTATTTTGTTTTCTTACCTTTATATGGCTGGCTGTTTTTGTAAACTGAGTTGTTCTTTTTATGAGAAAATAGTTTGTATTAGTCATATAGAAAACTTCATCCAGGATAACATCCTGTACCTGTTACAGTCTTTGCTAATTAGCCTGAAATCCTTTTGTTTAGTTGTTCTTTAACAATATAACTGTCAATCACCAGATCTCTCCCAGATCCATCAAAACCATTAAACAAAGGTCTAGAGAGTGCCCTCAGAAATAATTAACCTGCTTGATTCAACTTCTGTAATTGCTTTCTTGGAAACCTCTGGTAACGGACCCTTTGTAAGAAGGCTGCTGAAACTTCTGTTAGGGCTACAGTTCTGACTCTCAACACCTACCCTCAGGAAGTAGTTGCTGTCATGCAAATTAAAACTCTCTTTAATCTTAATCTGGCTTTGTTGGTTGCTTATTGTTGCACTCTACATTTAGAAGCCCCAGGGATATCTGGGAACTTTAACGTGGCCAAATAATGCCCCAACAAGGACATTCTGACATTGGGAGCATGTCAGATAAGCAATTCACAATATTTGTAGTGACCAAACTGAGATGCAAGAGAAAAGGGAAAACTAGCTCCAGGAGATGAGGAAGTCCATTTGTGATTTGAAAGAAGAAATAAACACCTAGAAAAAGAATCAAAGGATCCAGGGATGAAGAATGTGATGAAGAAAATTAAAACCTTCCCTGTATTAAAAGTAGTTTAGATCATAAAGAAGATTGAATCTTAAATGTAGAAGACACCCTGTTTTGGGTCTCAGGAGGAGTAAGGAAGCCTTACAAACATGTATCAGAAATTGGAATAACTTGTGGCACCTGAATCTAGTAAGATTCTAGTTATCTTGATTTGAGAGCTCTCTTTGTGGGACTTTAGGAGGGCTGAATGGAGTGGAATCTCTCTTTGTGGGACTTTAGGAGGGCTGAGTTTAATAGGATCTGGTCTTTGGTGACAGCACTTGAGGTCTTTAGTGACAGTGATCTTTGGGTGTACCGTCTTACTTTATCTTGTCTTTGTCATTCTTATCTTTGTCAAAACACATCACCCTGCTTGTCTTTGGGTGCAGTCTTGATTTGTCTCATCTTTGTCAGTCTTGTTTATGTCAAGATGGGTCAGGGACAGTCATCAGTCTGTTCATCTAAATGTACCCCCCCTTAACTCTTTTCTAGATCACTTTCAAGACATTCAATGATGGGCCAAAGATTATGGTGTATCTCTGAGAATAGCCTTATTAGTCTCAAAGTAACCCCGGACATATTGGTTCTTATACTCCTGATGTGTATGTACATCCATATATATAATATGTCATGTTATGTACCATATGTTATATGTCTGTGTAAAAAAGGCTTTTAATATTTGCTTTATAAAAAGAGTATTCATAAATATTTGTTTAAGTGTTTTTCAAGATCAGCAGACTGGTTCAAGCACCATTGCTGTACACCAGGCAGCCTGTGGCTGCAGTCCCTAACAGCCAGGACCCATGGCTCATCTCCACCACTCACTTTCAGACATCAGGTTTGTGTCTTGGGACTTTAAGATAAACTTCCAGCCCTCCCCACTCTGTCCAGAGACTGGTTTAAGTGACAGACACAAAGCTGCCTGTGGCCAGTAGGCCCTAGTGGCCAGAAATCATGGCTCATAACTCCCTACTCACCTTTGGAGTCTCATAACTTTAGTGTTTTGATTAGTGTGAGATACACAATATGTGCCACGTGATTTTTTTTTTCTCCTGAAGTAAAGATCATTAGCTTAGTTGGAGGTTCACCACTCTTTAGAAACAGGGAGAACTTTTAATCACCCAAAACCTGTGACTACAGTACAGGGTACTCCTGAGCAACAGGCAGATGAGAAGAGACATTACCAATTTTCTACTGTTGCACACCTTCAACACTCAAGGGTACGTTGAATAAGTTAGGAAGGAATGTATGGACCACTAAATGAATAGGAGCAATTATAGGGGCACAAGAAACATGAAATACCAACAAAATGTCTTTTCCCAAAGAGAAAACATCCATCCCACATCACCCACAGACAACACATGTACATTGTGGGTATGTCAGATAAGTAATTCAGAATATTTGTAGTGACCAAACAAACTGAGATGCAAGAGAAAAGAGAAAATTAGCTCCAGAAGATGAGGAAGTTGTTTTGTGATTTGAAAGAAAAAATAGACACCTAGAAAAAGAATCAGAAAGATCTAGGGATGAAGAAAGTGATACAGAACAGAAAAACCTTCCTTGTAAGTATTAAAAGTAGATTAGGTCATGAAGAAGACTGAATCTCAAATGTAGAAGACAAAGAAAAAAAATAGGATAATATACTAGGAATACTGGATACCATCAAGTGCCCCAAAATGCAGATAAATGGTATCCCAGAAAAGAAAGAAAATAATAAGGACATTGGTCGTTTGTTTCATGAAATTCTGAAAACACCTTCCTTGTAAGTATTAAAAGTAGATTAGGTCATGAAGAAGACTGAATCTCAAATGTAGAAGACAAAGAAAAAAAATAGGATAATATACTAGGAATACTGGATACCATCAAGTGCCCCAAAATGCAGATAAATGGTATCCCAGAAAAGAAAGAAAATAATAAGGACATTGGTCGTTTGTTTCATGAAATTCTGAAAACAAAACTTTCCAAACCTAGGAAAGCATTCAAATATTCAGACCCAAGAAATGCATAAAGCCCCAAATATAATCAATCCAAGAAGATCCTCTCCAAGGAACATAATAGCCAAAAATAACAGACAAAGAAAAGATACTAAAATTGGCAAGAGGGAACTTCAAGTTACTTACAAAAATTAACCCATCAAGCTAACATCAGAACTGTCATCAGGAACAATTCAAGCA
>NW_006201931.1:190283-195315 GCF_000334495.1 Tupaia belangeri chinensis
TTATAAAAACAATTTCAACCAAAATGACCATACCCAGAAAGATGATCTTGTATATGGGGGAAAAAAGATAAAAACATTCTTAGATAAACAAAACCTGACAGAATTTATCAACTCCAGACAAGATTTACAAGAGGTTCTAAATGGATTGTTATACCAGGAAAACTAAAGAATCAGGTGGACTTTATAAGAGAATAAAAAAAAACCAAACAAACAACTAAGAAAATGGCTAACTTAGTGATAGGAACAGGTCTGGAAATATCAATAATAATATTGAATGTTAATGGATTAAAGTGTCCAATGAAAGGACATAGACTGACTGAATAGATAAAACGCAAAAAGACCTCTATCTGTTAAATACAAAAAACACATCTTATGGATAAAGACATACATAGACTAAAAGTAAAGGGCTGGAAAAAGATATTCCATGCAAATGAAAATCAAAAAAAGTTCACAGTTGCTAAATTAATTTCAGACAAAATAGGATTCAAAACAAAGATTGTAAGAAGAGACAAAAAAGGATATTATATAATAGTGAATAGGTTAATTCAGTAAGAGCACATATGAGAGGCATTCAAGTATCAAGACCCAAGAAATACAAACGACCCCAGTTAGAATGAACCCCAGAAGATCTTCCCCAAGGGACATCTTAGCCAGAATATCCAAGACCACAAATAAGGACATGACTATAAAACTGACAAGAGAGAAATGAGAAGTGACATACAAAGGTCATCCTATCAGACTAACTCCAGACCTCTCAACAGAAACAATGCAAGCAAGGAAAGAATGGGCAGATGTATCAAAAGTTCTAAGAGAGGAAACCAACAGTTAGCGTAATGGCTATGTCGCTGGACTCCCACGTAGTCGACCGCGGTTCGCATCCCAGACCCAGTGGCTTAAAACTCATGCCGACGCATGTGCATGAGTGCCCAAGATCCTGAGAAGAGAATGGAGGAGAAGGGATTGTGGCATGACCATCCCTCCTGGGGGGTGATTTCTCGCTTTCTGCCTCTATGTCTCTCTCTGTCTGCCTGGTGAGCGCACATGCCCTATAGCAAAAATCTCTCCAAAAGTTCTAAAAGAGAAACAATTTCAACCAAGATCATTGTATCCTACAAGATTATCCCTCACATGGGAAAAAAAGATTAAAATCTTCTCAGACAAACAAGACCTAAAAGAATTTGCCAGCACCAGACCAGCACTTCAAGAAACCCTGAAGAAAGTACGTTTCAGGAAAACTAAAGAGCTAACTGAAAGAAACAAAGGAATAAAAGACTGCTGTGACAATGGCCAACTTAAACATCAGGTCAGATCCAGTTACATCGATAGTAACATTGAATATGAATGGATTAAATTTCTCAATCAAGAGACACAGACTGGCTACATGGATAAAAAAACAGAAACCCTGGGAACCAGCAGTTAAAGTAATGGCTATGTCGCTGGACTCCCATGTAGTCTACCGCGGTTCATGTCTCAAACCCGGTGACTTAAAACACGCTGGGTGCATGTGTGTGCATGCCCAAGATCTTGAGAGGAGAATGGAAGAGAAGGGATTGCAGTGTGACCATCCTCCCTGGGGAGTGATTTTTCACTTTCTGTCTCGAAATCTCTCTCTGTCTGGCTGGCAAGTGCACATGCATGCCCTATAGCAAAAATCTCTCAAAAAAAAACAAAAAAAATCCAGAAACCCTCTATCTGTTGCCTACAGGAAACCCACCTCATCGACAAAGACATGCATAGACTGAAAGTGAAGGCTTGGAAAAAGGTTTTCCATGCAATAGGGAACCAAATATCTATGTACCCAAAATGGGAGTACATAAATATGTGAAGGAAAGACTGCTAGAGCTAAAAGGAGTGATAGGGACCAACTCTATAATAGTTGAAGATCTCAACCCCCCATTATTTCCTCTAGACAGATCTTCTAAACAAAAACTAGAGAGATCCAGTATCTAAATGATACTATAATTTGAATGGGCTTGACAGATATATATAGAAATTTCCACCCTAAGCTAATAAAATATGTATTTTTTTCATCATGCCATAGAACCTTTTTAAAGATTGACCATATATAGAACACAAATTGAACTTTTACGGATTTAAAGGCATAGAAAATATATCCATGATCTTCTCTGACCATGATGAAATTAAACTCAATATTAATTTCAAGAAACACCCTCGGGAACCAGCAGTTAGCGTAATGGCTATGTCGCTGGACTCCCATGTAGTCGACCGCGGTTCGTGTCCCGGACCCAGTGGCTTAAAACTCACATCAGGCGCATGTGCTTGCTTGCCCAAGATCTGAGAGGAAAATGAAGGAGAAGGGATTGTGGCGTGGCCATCCCCCCTGGGGGGCGATTTCTTGCTTTCTGTTTCTCTGTCTCTGTCTGGCGAGCCCACACACCCTATAGCAAAAGCCTCTCAAAAGAAAAAAAAAAGAAAGAATGAAAGAAAGAAAGAAAGAAAAAGAGAAAGAAAGAAAAAGAAGAAGGAAAGAAACATAAAAAGAAACACCTTGGAAAGTGCACAAACACATGGAAACAGAATGTACTTCTCAATGAGTTCTTAACTACTGAGGAAATTAAATCTGAACTAAAAAGTACAGAAACAAATTAAATGAGTTTATGAGTTTCCATAATCTATAGGATGTGGCAAAAGCAGTCTAAAGGGGGAAATTCATAGCAATTAGTGCACATAAAAAAAGAAAGATGTAAAGGTAGCAAATAGATAACCTAACAATACGGATCATAGAATTGGAAAAACAACAGCAAAACCGAAACAATGCCAGGTGAAAAGAAACACTAAAGATTTGAGCAGAAGTAGATGAAATAGAAAAAAACAACAAACCATACAGAAAAAAAAAAATGAAAGCAAAAGCTGGTCCTTTGAAAGAATAACAAACTCAAGCAACATTGGCTAGACTAGTAAAATATAAAAAAGAATGTAGATAAATCAAATACATGATGAAACAGGCACCATTACAACATATGTAACAGAATACAAAATATCACTAGAGGGTACTGTGCATGACTTTCTGCCCAAAAATCAACAGAATCTGGAGGGGATGGATAAATTCCTTGATGCATATAGTCTATCAATATTGAATAAAGAGGACATAGAAGACCTGGATAGATTCATAACTAGTTATTAGATTCAATTAACAATAAACAAACTTAGGACAAAGAAAAGCCCAGGTCGAGATGGCTTCACTTCTGAATCCTACAAAATCTTTAAGGAAGAATTAACCCCTATCTTCCAATTGTTCCTAAAGATTCAAAAGGAAGGAAACTGCCCAAATGCATTCTAAGAAGCCTACATCATCCTCATTTCAAAAACAGATAAGGGACTGCTACAGACCTCTGCAAATCCCCACCCCTACTTCTCCTTGGACCCCAAGTTGGTTGCAGGGGACTTTAAGATAAAATGGCACCATGCCCCAACCTGGTCGAGCTGGCCAGCAGTTACATACACCAGACGGTCTGAGGCTGCAGACTCGAACATTCCGGACCTCTGCAAATCCCCACCCCTACTTCTCCTTGGACCCCAGGTTGGTTGCAGGGGACTTTGGGAAGAACTTGCGCCCAACCCCACCTGCATACCAGTTTGAGCAGGTCAGCAGTTCCAGACACCAGGCGACCTGAGGCTGCAGGTTTGATCATCCTGGAGATGTCACTCATCCTCTGACTCTTCCCCACTTGCATTTGGACTCTGAATTTTAGTGATCTGAATATTGTGCAGCATGCATTGTGCACCGAGGGATTTCTTTTGTTTGTTTTGTGTTTCTTTGCTCTTGAGGTGTTGCTTATTAGGTGAGTTGGAGACTTACCACTCCTTAGAAACAGAAGAACTTTGGGCCATCCAGGACTAGTGGCAACAGTTAAGGGTAATTGTGAGGAACAGGTAGGCCAACCATAAGATAAATCATCAATTTTCTAAGCCTGTACAACTTTTAAAAATCAGAGATACATTAAATATGTTAGGAAGAAACATATAGATTACCTGATGACTAGGAACAATCACAGAGGCTCAAGAAATATGAGCAACCAAAAAAAGGCCTCTCCCTCAAGGTAAATTATCAAGCCTACATCACCCACAGTCAATACAATGGACATTTTGGACAGGTCTGATAAGGAATTCAGAATATTTGTAGTGACCAAACTAACTGAGCAATGGAATAGAATGAAGACCCCAGAAATAAACTCTAAAACTTACTCCAACTGATTTTCACAAAGGGTACAAGTCAATCCATTGAAAAAGGAAAACCTCTTTAGTAAATAGTGCTGGAAAAAATGGGTATCCAACTGCAGAAAGATAAAACTGAACCCCCATCTTTCACAATTAACAAAAATAAACTAATAATAGATTAAAAAATCTGGACCTAAGACCTCAAACTATAAAACTACTGGTGGAAAATACTAGAGAAACTCTAGGAGACATTGGTGTAGGCAAACTTTTAAATAATACTCCCAGGGGACCAGCAATTAGCATAATGGCTATGTCACTGGACTCCATGTTCACGTCCTGGACCTGGCAGCTTACAACTCATGCCAGACACGTGTGCATACATGCCCAGGATGCCAAAAGGAGAATGGAGGAGAAGGGATTGTGGTGTGGCCATCCCCCCTAGGGGGTGATTTCTCACTTTCTGTCTCTCTGTCTCTCTCTGTCTTTCAGATGAGTGCATGTGTCCTATAGCAAAAACCTCTTCAAATAAATAAATAAATAAATAAATAAATAAATAAATAAATAAATAAGACTCCCAAAGCACAGGCAATAATTTTGAAAATAGACAGATGGAACTATATCTGACTAAAAAGTTTCTGCACAGCACATAACACAGAAACAAGTGTGATCAACAACACTCAGAATGTGATAATATTTCTGTAAAATATGCCTCAGACAAGAGACTGATAACCAGAATACACAGGGAACACAAGTGTCTTATTCAGAAAAGAATGATTAACCCAAAGATTCAGTCCCAAGAAATACAGGGGACACCAAATAGGATCAACCCAAGAAGATCTTCTCCAAGACACAT
>NW_006201931.1:195688-201892 GCF_000334495.1 Tupaia belangeri chinensis
GAAAAGGAATTGAAGACAACTGTAGACAGCAGAAATAATGTAACAAGAGAGTGGAATAGGGCAGAGGGTCAGACATGGGGTAAAAAACATATATATATATGAAGGTAGTAATGGAATTTTATGGATGATAACATGCAAGATTAAGCCACTATGCAGTTTACTCTAGACAGGAAACTACATTTAGTATGTTGTGATTATGCTCAGGGAATGAATGTAAATTAAAAAAAAAAATTCAGAGAAAAAAATACTAAAACTGTTACCAAAATTTAAAGAAAAAACTGTGTATTTGATGACCACAGTGAGCTATATAGCCCCAGCTAGGTAATACTTTATAGTACGTTCATTCTACTCACTGAGGTTTATGCCTAAAGTCAAACATGGGTTCTTGTGTATGTATATATCAGCTGTGCTTGCTATTGCAAATATTTAGACACATTAAGTTCATTAGCAAATCAATTAAATTGGGGGGGGAGGATAGGCATAGAAAGCAATCATGGATACCAGAGACAATGGGAGGAGAGTAGGACAGAGCAGAGGGTTAGGGATAGGGAATCAAGGATGGAAAAAAAAAAGAAAAACAGAAAACGCAAAATATACTAGACATAAGAAATGAAAAATTGTTTGTTGATAACACATATGTTGATGTGCTTGATTGAGCCAACAGACAGTGTATTTTGGATGAAAAACTCATTTTGTATACTGTAATGATGTATAGCATATTAATGTTAAAAAAAGAAAAATAAATTAATAAAAAATAGTTAGGGATGCTGAAGACAGTTTGGAAAAGCGTGGGAGAAAAGAAGAGTATGGAGAAAAATAACATGACATTAGTAGGACACAGAAATGGTTTATTACATGTTGATGATAACATGTCTAGTGTTCTCAACTAGACTGGTCTGAGAATTATTTCATGTTGGATAAATTCTTTTTACAAACAAAATGATATGTCATGACTGAATGTTTAAAAAAATGAGAATAAAAATAATGATCTGGAAAATATTATGAAAAGCTACTTGATGATAATGATATGGATACTAATGTCTTTGTCTTGACTGTTATACATGGTATTCCTTACGGAAAAAGAAATGTAATACATTGTAAAGATATATGTTATTGAATGTTATATAAACAATATAATAAAAATTTAAAAATTAATGCTTTTCAGGTTCATAAAACTTTAAAATGATCTGGTTTCAAATATAATTTTAAAAGATTAATAAAGTTTTCACAATTTTCAACATTTTATCTAGGTTTTTGTTACTCAAACAACATCATGTTTATCTTAATATGACTGGTTTAATAAAACAGCTAGTATTTATGTATTGTGTGTTACATTTTACATGTTAGATATCTAACAGAAAACAAATTCAGGACTAGCTTTTGCTTTCTTTAGATTGACCTTAAATGACTCTTGTATTTTTACAAAGATCCCCTAAAATATCCAAAAAAGAGATATTAAACTGATTAGGCTTATCCTTCATCTGATAATAAAAATAAAAAAAAACATTGTCAAATTAAGTAATTCTAATATTTTTTGCATTATATTTGAGTTACATGTAAAAATATGTACTTGTATGTATATGTATATCTATTGTGTTTCAAAATAATTTGAGATTCCCAATAATTTATGATTAGATAGTTATCAGTCATCTGGTAGGTAATTATGTTAAATTGATATATATAGCCAAATTTCTTTGTCAGTTATGAATTTTTGTCAGAACATTAACTATGACTATAATCCTAATGTTATATCCTTAAAAAAATTCACAAAGAAGTAAAAAAAAAAAAAGTACTCTTACAAGTACTGGTTCTAAAACCTAAAGATTTAACTGGATAAAATTTTTATTTTCTGTTTAAACTAATTGGGTTTCTAAGGATCAGCCGATAGCATAATGTCTGTATCACTCGACTTCCATTGAGTTGACTGCAGTTTGAGTCTTAGACTGGTGACTTAAGCTCACATGTGTGTGCATGTCCAAGATCCCAAAAAGATAATAGAGGTGAAGGGATTGTGGTGTGGCCATTACCCTGGGAGGGGTGATATTTTTGCTTTCTATCTCTCTGTCTCTCTTTGTCTTTCTGGCAAGTGCATGCACCTTATAGCAAAAAACTCTCAAAAAATTGTTTTTCTAAACTGTTAAGCCAAAATTAACCCAAATAAAGTAAAACAGTTTGACAAAATTACATGTTCAATTTACCTGAGTTAAAAAAACTAAATTGATATAAAAAAATAAACCCAATGTTAAACACAAACTCAAGAGAACATTGCTGCCTGGTTCTCTCTGAGTTCTTATAATTCTTGTTATTAAATGAAAATGCTTTAGTTATTCCTATTGTTAGTCTTTAAATTTAATAAAATTGAAAGAGACTATAAATAAGATTGTTCAGTTTTACATTAAAAATTGTTAAAATAGTAATAAAATTTTGTAGTATTGTTGTTTGTTTATACATGTTTGTTTATACATGTTTACAACTACCTGTCAATATATATATACATATATATGTGTATATATATGTATATATATATATATACATACATATTACATATGTATATACATATGTAATTCTATTTTTACTAACTTAATAACTCCTCCAGAAAATGTCAAACCTCCCAAGGTAACATAAAAAGATAAACATGGACAATTAATAAAAATTGGGCCTGTATATTAGAGAAAAAGCTAAAAACTACTGTCCAAAAACTTAATAGATTAGTCTCAGGGAACAGGGTGAGACAAGTTAAGTCTAGAGCCTGCCTTCTTGCACTCCTGCTTCTCTTTAACTTCTTCCCCACTGGACTCTCTCCTTAGTTAAATGATCAAGAAAAAGAAAATTAGATTAAGAGTACATTCTTGGGACCAATAGTTGGCATAATGGCTACATTGCTGGAATCCCATGTAGTCAACTGTGGTTCAAATGTCAGACCTGGTGGCTTAAACTCATGACAGCCATGTATGTTTGTGTGTCCAAGATCTCAAAAGGAGAATGGAGAAGGGGTTGTGATGTGCCATTCACAGTAGTGGGTGATTTCCCACTTTCTAGCACTGTTTCCCTCTGTCTTTCAGTGAGTGCAGGCACCCTATAGCAAAAAGCTCTCCAAAAAAAAGTTAAAAAGACTTCTTTCTCCAACTATGATTTTTGTATAGTCAATAAGGTAAATCCTTTGTAAGACCTGTAAACTGGGCTCTTCCCTCTTTGCAGTACTCAGTTGCTCCTTACAGGATCCATTAAAATTTAGTTTCACTTCTCTTACAATTCAGGACATACCTATATTTTTTAAGTTCTCAGATAACTCAAAAAGATGTTATAACAAATTGACAAAACATCTTAACCTTTAATTTAACTCTCACATTAACAACACCCAGTAGTCGCTCATGGTAATCCTGAAGGCTGAAAACTTCAAGGACAGGATCTGAACAAAGCCCAAATCAAATCAGAGCCTCTGCCTAAAAACAACAACAACAACCTGTTTTCTAATGTGGACAGCCCAAGCATTAGACAATGTCCATAACACAAAGTCCATAACTGACATCCTTATGTTCCCCACTAAGGCCTTGTCCTCAAGTGTAAAGTATGAAGAGATATATTTTATCAAGTGCTTTCTCTGCATCTATTAAACTGATCATAATGGTTTTTATCTTTCTTTATGTTAATATAGTGTATTATATTTCTGACCTTGCATATGTTGAAACACCATTGCATCATTGTAATAATGCTTACTTGGTCATGCTGAATATTTTTTATATATTATTGGAAACAATTTGCAAGTATCTTGCAATATTTCCTCGAATTGCAATTTGTGAGTTGAGAATTTTTACATTTATTTCCATCAGAGGTATTGGTCTCTAGTTTTTATTTTTGTCCTGTATGTGTTTTGGCATTGAAGATAATGTAGTCTTTATAAAATAAATTGAAAGATTTTCTTCCTATTGATTCTTTAGAAATAATTTGAGTAGAATAGGGCTCTTTCTTAAAAGTTTTGTAGAATGCAGGAACCAGCAGTTAGCGTAATGGCTATGTCACTGGACTCCCGCGTAGTCAACTGCGGTTCACATCCTGGACCTGGTGGCTTAAAACTCATGCTGGGCACATGTGCATGCATGCCCAAGATCCTGAGAGGAGAATGGAGGACAAGGGATGGTGGCATGACCATCCCCCTTGGGGGGTAATTTCTCACTTTCTGTCTCTATGTCTCTCTCTGTCTGTCTGTGAGTGCACGTGCCCTGTAGCAAAAATCTCTCAAAAAAAAAAAGTTTTGTCGAATGCAGAGGTGAAGCCCTTAGAACCTAGATATTTCATTGGAGGTTAATTATTGCTGATTAAATCCTGTGACTCTTATGTGTCTATTCTATTGAATCTTGGTATATTACATGCATCCATAATTTTGTCCATCTCCTCCATGTTCTCTTGTTGATATAGAGTCACTCATAATATCCTCTAATGATGTTTTGTATTTCTGTTCGGTCTTTGTAATGTTATCTGTTTCATTACATATTTGATTTATCTGTTCTCTTTCTACTTTTTTTATCAGTCTATTTAATGGTGTGAGCTTGTTTATCTTTTCAAAGAACCAGTTTTGCTTCCATTTATTTTCTGTACAATTTATTCTTTATTTAATTTAGTTATTTCCTTTCTCTTTTTCTTTTATATTATTTTTGAGAGGTTTTTGCTATAGGGCATGTGCACTCGCAAGACAGAGACAGACAGAAGGCCAGGAAGTGAGAAATCATCCCCCGGGTGGGATGTCCATGCTACAATTCCTTCTCCTCCACTCTCCTCTCAGGATCTTGGGCACACATGCACATGCGCCCAATGTGAGTTTTAAGCCACTGGGTCCGAGACATGAACCGCAGTCGACTACATGGGAGTCCAGCAACATAGGCATTACGCTAACTGCTGGCCCCTACTTCATTTAGTTCTTTTTGACTCTTTATTATTTCCTTTCACCTGGTATTTTTTTTAATTTTTCTTTTCAATTTTCCAAAGGCTTGAATCATAATATTAGGTTGTCTATTTGCCATCTTTTCATCTTTTTCTTATGCACAAAAATTGCTATGAACTTCTCTTATGACTGTTTTTACCATGTCATATAGATCATGAAAAATCTTGTTCATAATCATTTCTTTCTATATTATTTTTATTGCAGATTTAATTTCTTTGGTAATTAGGAAGTCATTCTGGAGTACATTGTTTAGTTTCTATGTGCTTGTGTAGTTTGGATACAGTTTCTTGAAATTAATATTGAGTTTAATTTCATCAAGGTTTGAGAAGATACTTGATTTAATTTCTATGCCTTTGAGTCTGTAAAGGCTTGATTTGTATTCTGTCATATGGTCTATCTGAAGACATTCAAAGTTAGAACATTTTCAGGGCAAGAAAAATGTGTATTTTTTGGTTTTAGGATGGAAAGTTCTATAGATGGTGCTGGCAAAACTGAATCTCCACTTGCAGAAAGATGAATCTCAACCCCTACCTCTCAACTCTGACAAAAATAATGTCAAATTGGATCAAAGATCTAAATCTAAGACCTCGAACTATAAAACTATAAACCTGCTCCTGGAAAACACCGGGGAAACTTTGGGAGATATTGGGTTAGGCAAGACTTCTTAAATAAGACTCCCAATGCAGTAAAAATTGGGTAAGGAAAGACTTCTTAAATAAGACTCCCAATGCAGTTAATAATCCCCAAACTAGACAAGTGGGCTTACAGACCCACTTAATTAATAGTATTACTTAGTTTCTGTATTGCTCTGCTTATTTTTTGTTTGTTTTTTGTTTCTTTATTATCTTTTTTTTTTCCATTTCATTTTCTCCCACACATTCAATCACATTATTATTTGTCTTACATATTGGATATTTCAACAAGTGAACATTTTCCTCAGTACCATTGATAAAACTACAAAATTTCTTCAACAGACAGCACCACATCTCTTTGTGCCATTAATGCTTTGCCTACCTGTACTTCCCCCAAATGTCCCTCCTCAGATCCTCTTTCACACACACTACATCTGGTATTTACATCTATATACTGCGTTTCTATATCCTTTAGACAATCAGTTCCAGTCATAGAGTGCAGACACTCGGCATATATTAAGTGGGGACATACAACGCCTCTCCTTCATAACATGGCTTTCTTCACTCAGCAGTAAATTTCCATATTCATCCACTTCCTGTCAAAAGTCAGGGTTTTTGTTTTTGTTTTTAATG
>NW_006201931.1:201926-203395 GCF_000334495.1 Tupaia belangeri chinensis
ATACTTTTTCTAACCATTCACCAGTTGGTGGGCATTTGGGTTGTTTCCATGACTTAGCAACTGTGAATAGTGCTGCATAAACACAGATGTGCAAGCACTTTTCTGATGAAGTATTCTTCTGTCCTTCAGGTAGATACCAAGGAGTGGGATTCCTGGATCATATGGTAGTTCTATTTGTAGATTTTGGAGGAATCTCCAAATTGTTCTCCACAATGGTTGGACCAATTTACATTCCCACCAGCAGTATAAGAGAATTCCCTTTTTACCACATCCCCTCCAGCACTAATCATTTTTGTTTTTTTAATCTTAGACATTCTGACTGGGTTTATATGATATCTCATTGTTGTTTTGATCTGAATTTCCCTCACAATGAGGGATGTTGAGCATTTTTCCATATGCCTTTTAGCTATTCATATGTCATCTTTAGAGAGTGTTTTATTCAACTCATTCTCCCATCTTTTAATAGGATTGTCTTTTTCTGAAACAACTGCTTGAGTTCCTTGTTAATTCTGGTTATCAGTCCCTTATCTGATACACAGTTTACAAAAATATTTTCCCATTCTGAGGGCTGTCTATTCAAACTAATCACTGTGTCTTTTGACATGCAGAAACTTATTAGTCTGATGTAAGTCCACTTGTCTAGTTTGGGGATCATTAACTGTGCACTGGGAGTCTTATTTAAGAAGTCTTTTCTTACCCCAGTAGCTCCCAAAGTATCCCTGGTGTTTTCCTGGAGCAGTTTTATAATTTTATAGTTTGAGGTCTTAGATTTAGATCTTTGGTCCCACTTGACTTTCTTTTTGTCAGAGGTGAGAGGTAGGGGTTGAAAATCTTCTTTCTGCAAGTAGCGATTCAGTTTTGCCAGCACCATTTTTTGAAGAGGTTTTCCATTTCCCACTGGATTGACTGGTGACCCTTGTCAAAAATAAGTTGGTAGTATGTTTGAACATTTATTTCTGGGGATTCTATTCTGTTCCATTGGTCCACCTGTCTGTTTCTGCACCAGTACCATGTTAATTTTTTTTCCATTTTATTTATGATTATAATAATATTGTTCATATTACATTGAATCACATATATCTTTACAGTGTATTACATTTTTTCAGAGGAAATACCATACATATCAATCAAGACAAAGGCATTACTATCCACATCAGCAGCAGGAAACAGCTTTTTTTTTTCCAGATTATTCTCATTTTTTCCCCCAATTTATTTATTTGCATTCATTCACTGTACATCATTACAACATACAAAATGAGATTTTTCATCCAGAGTACACTGTATATTGTCTCAATCAAGCACATCAAGAAACATGTTATTATTAGCAAATGATCTTCCATTTTTTGTTTTCTGTATGTTTTGCTTTTTTCCCCCATCCTTGGTTCCCTATCTCTTACCCTCTGCCACCTCCTGTTCTCCTCCCACACTGTCTCTGTTATCTATGTTTGCTTTCTATACCATTTTCCCCC
>NW_006201931.1:204821-209682 GCF_000334495.1 Tupaia belangeri chinensis
TTTCTTTCAAATTCTGGAGGTTCAGCCTTAATGTTCAGGAGCAAGCAGACAGATGTGATCCAGAATCTCTTTGCTGTTCTATTGTGCTTGCTGGTGCAGCAGATTCAGTAGATAGTGGGGAACATTTTAACCCTATTAGTATTTGAATGTTTAGCTACAGTGCTCTTAGATCTGCCTAAAAACACATTGAAAGTATATTGGAGGGTAGAGAGACAAGAAAAAGGAAAACGAGACAGAGAAAAACGACAAAAAGAGAAAAAAAGACAACGAAAATTTAAAAAATTAAAAATTTGTAATTACGGTTCTTTTTTTTTTTAAAAAATCACAAAATAGAAAAGGAAGGGTAAAAGGGAAATATTACCAAAATATTAACAAAAAAAAAAAAAAGGGAAGACAGAAGCAGGGAGAGACAGGAACTGAGAGACAGAGAGAGAAGGCTTAGGGTGCAGAGGGAGCCTCCCTACCGCTAGCTCATTTGTTGGAGGCTGAATTATTAGTAGAAAATCTTCATTCCCTTAAAAATATAGTTCACAGTAGCCATGTGGAACCTTGTACTCAATTTTTTTTTTTTTGAAAAGTTTTTGTTCTAGAGCGTGTGCGCTCACCAGACAGAGAGAACACAAGAAAACACCCTCCAGGGGAGATAGCCATGCCACAATCCCTTCTCCTCCATTCTCCTCTTGGGATCTTGGGCACACACTCACATGAGCCTGGCATGAGTTTTAAGCCAACGGGTCCAGGACACAAACCACAGTCAAGTACATGGGAGTCCAGTATTACATTTATGGTTTTGCGTATGTTGAACCAACCTTGCCATTATGCTAACTGCTGGTCCTGGTACTATGTTGTTTTGATTACCACAGATTTGTAGTATATTTTGGGGTCAGGGAGTGAGATGCCGCCCACTCCACTCTTCTTGTGCAGAACTGCTTTGCCAATACGGGGTCTCTTATGATTCCAGACAAACTTTATGATTTTCTTTCCTAGATCTGTGAAGACTGTGTCTGGTACTTTGATTGGCATTGTATTAAATAGGTAGATTAATTTGGGTAGAATTGCCATTTGATTAAATTAATTCTTCCAATCCAGGAACATGGGATGTCCTTCCACTTGTTTGTGTCATTTTCCGTTTATTTTTTTTTTTAATCTTCTCATAGTTTTCCTTGTGGAGGTCTTTAATTTCTTTGGTTAGACTTATCACTAAGTATCTTATACTTTTTGTGGCTTTTGTAAATAGAACAACTTTTTTCAGTTCTATCTCAGTCTGTCTGTTGTTTGTATACAGAAATACTATACATTTCTGGATATTAACTTTTTATCCTGCAACTTTATTCATGTATTACTTTCAGAATATTTTTAGGGAAAACATTGTGTCTTCTATGTATACAATCAAGTCATCTGCAAATAGACTTTTTCCTCTTCTTTTCCTATTTGAATGTCTTTTACTTTTCCTTTTCTCTGATTGCAATGGCCATGACTTTCATTACTATATTGAAGAGGAGGGAAGAAAGTGGACAACCTTTGTCTTGTACCTGTTTTTAGTGGAAAAGCTTTCAGCTTTTCTCCATTGGGGATGACGTTTGCTAGAGGTTTTTCATATATAGCTTATATTGTGTTGAGAAATGACCCTTCTATGCCAATTTTGCTGAGAGTCTCGATCATGAAGCAATGTTGTATCTTATCAACTGCTTTTTCTGCATCAATTGATATGACCATATAGTTTTTATCCTTTTTTCTATTAATATGGTGCATTACATTTATGGTTTTGTGTATGTTAAGGCAACTTTGCATTTTTGGGATAAAACCTACCTGAACATAATGTATAATCTCTTTTACAAGTTGTTGTATATGATTTCCTAGTATCTTGTTGAGAAACTGCATCTCTATTCATCAGAGATATTGGTCTATAGTTTTCCTCCCTTGTCCTATCCTGATCTCTTTTGAGGATAAGGGTGATAGAGGCTTCATAGAATGAATTAGGGAGAGATGCACCCTTTTGGATCTTTAGAAATAACTTGAGCAGAAAGGGAGTTAACTCTTCTTTGAAAGTTCTGTAGTATTCAGAAGTGAATCCATCAGGGCAAGGGCTTTTCTTTTTAGGGAGGTTATTTATAACTGATTCTATGTCCTGGCTTGTTACAGACCTATTCAGACTTTCTGTATCCTTCTGGCTCAATCTAGGTAGATTATACGTGTTCAGGAATTAGTCTGTCTCATCAAGATTATCTCGTTTCTTGGTTTACAGATGTTCATAGTATCCTCTAATAATCTTTTGTATTTCTACTATGTCTGTTGTTATTTTGCCTGATACATTACAGATCTGATTAATCTGGTTCTTCTCTCTTTTCTTCTTAATAAGTCTCACTAGTGGTGTATCAATTTTATCTTTTCAAAGAACCAGCTTTTACTTTCATTTATTTTCTGTATAGTTTGTTTGCTATTTCACTTATTTCTGCTTGTATTTTTATTATTTCTTTTCTCCTGGAGTTTTTTTAAAATCATTTTGCTTTTGCTTTTCCAATTTTCTGAGGCATGATGTTAGGTGATCCATTTGCCTTATTTCAATGTTTCTCTTATGTGCACTAATTGCTATGAACTGCTTTCTTATGACTGCTTTAGCAGTGTCACAAATTTATGAAAACTCGTGTCCTCATTGTCATTGGCTTCCATGAACCTTTTGATTTCAGCCTTTATTTCTTCTATAGTTGTGGAGTCATTCAGGAGTAAGTTATTAAGTTTTTATGTATTTGAGTATATTTGAGGATTTCTCTTGAAATTAAACTCAAGTGGAATTTGATCATGGTTCAGAGAAGATGCTGGGTATAGTTGCTCTGCCTTTGAATCTATAGAGGCTTGCTTTGTGCCCTATGATGTGGTCAATCTTTGAGAATGTTTTCATGTGGTAATGAGAAAAAAGTATATCTAAGGTTTTGAAATGGAAAATTCTACAGATATCTGTTAAGTCCATTTGAATTATGATATCATTTAGATCTCTTTACCTCTTTTTTGTCTAGATCAGTTCTGCAAAGGTGGTAGTGCAGTGTTGATGTATCCAACAATTAGTGTGTTGCAGTGTATCTCCCTTTTTAGATCTAGCAGTCTTTCCTTCAAATATTTGGGTGCTCCTATATTAGGTGCATAGATATAAGCATTACATATAAGCATTATATCTTCATCTTTTATTTTTTATTTTTATTTTTATTATCATCATAATCTTCTTGATATTATATTAGATTACATATAACTTTACAGTGTAATACATTGCTTTTTCAAAAGGGAATGCCATGCATGTCAGTCAGTACAGAGACATTAATCTCCCCACTTCAACATTCAATATCTTTTCTATGATTTTCCCAATTATTATTATTATTATTCTAATTATTTTTTTAAAACAGTCACTATTTCTCATTTTGCTTGTTAAAAGACTTAACCCATCATGAAATACTTCTCAGACCAATCCAGTTGAAAATACTATACATGTCATCATCAACAGGTAATAAACCATATCTGTTTCTCATTAATGTCCTGCCTCTCTAATGTTCTCTTGCTATCTTTCTCTACCCTCTTCTCTTCACCTCCCCCATTCCACACTGTCCAATTCTCATTAAGTACCTTCACTGTTTTATGTCCTCCAATTTTTTACTCTCTACCATAGAGTGCAGATAGTTGGTATATATTAAGTGGATACATACAATATCTTTCTTTCATACCCTGGCTTACTTCACTCAGCAATAGATCCTCCATATCTGACCACTTTTTATCAAATTTCAGGGTCTTGTTATTTTTTTATGGCTGAGTAGTATTCCATAGAGTATATATGCCAGTTTTCCAATCTATTCATCAGTTTGTGGACATTTAGCTTGGTTCCATGTCTTGGCAATTGTGAATAATGCTGCAATAAACATTGATGTGCAAGCAATTTTCTGACTGAGTGTTCTCCTGTCTTTTGGGTAAATATCTCATAGTGTTTTTTATCTGCATCTCCTTTATGATAAGGGATGTTGAGCATCTCCTCATATGCTTTTTAGCTGTTTGTATGTCTTCCTTAGAGATATTTTTTTGTTCAGCTCATTTTCCCATCTTTTAATTGGATTAATAATTTTTTCTCACCTAAGGAACTTGACTTCACTGTGTATTCTGGTTATCAGTCCCTTGTCTGGGGTATATTTAACAAAAATATTTTCCCATTCTGAGGGTTGTTGTTTCACACTTGTTACTGTGTCCTTTGCTGTGCAGAAACTTTTTACTCTAATATAGTCCCACTTGTCTATTTTAGGAATTATTGCCTGTGCTTTGGGAGTCTTATTTAAGATGCTTTTGCCTACTCCAATGTCTCCCAGAGTTTCCCCAGCATTTTTCACCAGTAGTTTTATTGTTTGAGGTCTTAGGTTCAGATTTCGATCCATTTTCGGTTGATTGTTGTTAATGGTGAAAGATGGGAGTTCAGTTTCTTCTTTCTGCAGGTAGATACCCAGTTTTCAGCATGACTTACTAAAGAGGTTTTCATTTTCCCAATGGATTGACTGATATTTTTGTCAAAGAGCAGTTGGCTGTAAGCTTTGGGAGTTATTTCTTGGGTCTCTATTCTCTTCCATTGGTCCACATGTCCATTTTTATGCCAATACCATGCTGCTTTGATGACCACAGCTTTATAGTATATCTTGGGATCAGGGAGTCATATGCCTCCTACTCCATTCTTCTTGTGCAGGATTCCTTTTGCAATACAAGTTCTTTTATGATTCCAGACAAATTCTATGATTGTCTTTTCTACATCTGTGAAGAATATTTCTAGTATTTTGATTGGAATTGCATTAAACATGTAGATTAATTTGGGTAAAATTGCCATTTTGATTATATTAAT
>NW_006201931.1:210613-226492 GCF_000334495.1 Tupaia belangeri chinensis
GGGATGAGGATGATGGAGGCTTCATAAAATGAATTTGGAAGGTTTCCTTCCTTTTGAATCTTTAGAAATAATTTTAGTAGGATAGGGGCTAACCCTTCCTTAAAAATTTTGTAGAATTCACAAGTGAAGCCATCTGGACCTGGGCTTTTCTTTGTTGGGAGGTTATTTATTACTGATTCAATCTCCTGACTTGTTATAGGTCTATTCAGGTTCTCTATGTCCTCCTGATCCAATCTTGGTAGATTATATGCATCCAGAAATGGGTCCATCTTCTCCAGGTTATCTTGTTTGTTGGAGTACAGTTTCTCACAGTATCATATAATGATATTTTGTATTTCTGCTATGTCTGTAGTAATATTACCGGTTTCATTACATATTTGATTAACCTGGTTTCTTTCTTTCTTCTTCTTGATCATTCTAGCCAATGGTGTGTTGGTCTTGTTAATCTTTTCAAAGAACCAGTTTTGTTTTCATTTATTTTCTGTATGGTAAATTTATTTTCTATTTCGTTTATTTGTGCTCAGAACTGTATTATTTCTTCTCACCTGGCTTTTTTGGTGTTTCTTTGTTGTTGTTTTTCCATTTCTCTGAGACTTGATAAGTTATCTATTTGCCACCTTTCCATCCTTTTATTATGCACACTAATTGCTTTGAATTTCCCTCTTATGACTGCTTTTGCTGTGCCCCATAGATTCTGGACAGTTGTGTACTCATTAGCATTTGTTCCCATAATTTTTTTAATTTCAGCCTTAATTTATTCAGTAGTGAAGAGGTCAGAGAAGATGCTGGATACCGTTTCTATGCCTTTGAATCTGTAAAGGCTTGATTTGTTTCCTAACATATGATCTATCTTTGAAAAGATTCCATCATGGTCAGAGAAGATGCTGGATACCGTTTCTATGCCTTTGAATCTGTAAAGGCTTGATTTGTTTCCTAACATATGATCTATCTTTGAAAAGATTCCATGTCGGGGTGAGAAAAATGTACATGCTGTGCATGTAGGGTGGAAAGTTCTATAGATATGTCAAGTCTGTCCCGACCCAGGGGGACAGCCGAATGGGTCATGCTGTGCATGTAGGGTGGAAAGTTCTATAGATATGTCAAGTCTGTCCCGACCCAGGGGGACAGCCGAATGGGTTTCCTGAGTGAAGGAGTGAGAGCCGGGGCAAGCAGCGTAGTGCTACAACACAGAGACGACAGTGTCGTCTGTTTATTGTGGGCAGCACGGTACAGCACAGAGACGATGCAGTGTCACAGCTCTTAAGGGTCGCGTCGTCTACTGTGAGCAGCACGGAGACGACGCAGTATCACAGCTCTTCAGGGTCGTCTGGAGACAATGTAGTGTTACAACTCTTCAGGGTCTCCCAGGTAGTCTGGAGACGATGCAGTGTCAGCTCTTCAGGATCTTCAGGGTCATCTGGAGACTGCGTGGTGTTTCAGCTCTTCAGGCTCTTCAGTTGTCATCTTCCTGGTCATCGTCGTCGTCATTGTCTGTGTCGTCTTCTCAGTCGTCTGTGTCGTCTTCTCGGTCATCTGTGTCGTCTGGCTACTGTGGGCCAGGCATCGTGGTTATATACACTCTGGTAGGTTGTAAACGGTGGGCCTTGATTGGTTGTTAACGGTGGGCCCTGATTGGTTGTTAACGGGGGGGTTTGATTGGGTGGTTTTGGGCCCAACATTTGGGGTTCAAATTTGAGGGATTCTAGTGGCCAATCAGAGCAAGGTTTCGAAGGTCAGGTTTTTGGAAGGGAACCAATCATGGTAATTGTTTGCCCTCTGAGAAACCTCGGCAGACTCGCTGGTGTGCAGCTTCCCACACAAGTCCATTCCATTTATAGTATCATTTAAGTCCTGTATCTCTCTATTTATTTTCTGTCTAGAAGATCTGTCTATAGGAGATAATGGGGTGTTGAGATCTCCAACAATTATAGTATTTCTCCCTATCTCTCCTTCTAGCTCTAGCAGTCTTTCTTTCACATATTTAGGTGTACCTGAGTTGGGTGCATAGATATTTATAAGGGTTATGTCTTCTTGCTGGATTACCCCATTTACTGTAATATTGTAAGCATCCAGAGATCAGTCTAACTGATGGAGACAGAGAAAAGACAACGACAATGCAACTGCAAAAGAGACTTTTATTCTTTTTCCAACTAGCTGGGTCTGAGTTTCTGTATGTCGCAGCGGGCCTTAACAAGGACTCCCGAGACTAAGATAAAGGGATATTTTATAGCTCCGAATTGCAATGCAGGAAGTACAGTCAGTAATTTTTTACTTGAGGGAGGGTGTGTGTGAAAGCTAGCTGTTACCATATGTTTAGGTTTAGTTTAGGACTTTTAGTTGAGCTCAGGTTGACCTGGCCCTGGCATTGTCAGGGCCCATCTCATTTTGTTTATTTCTGTGGTCTCAGACTCCTCACGTTCTGTCCTTGAGGGTCTAACATAGCGGTGGTTGTGTCAATTCGGCCTAACAGTATAATGCCCTTCTTTGTCTCTTCTTACAGTCTTTGTCTTGAAATCTCTTTTGTCTGAGGTCAATGTCACTACTCCAGCCCTTTTTTGTTTTCCATTTGCATGGAATATCTTTTTCCAGCCCTTTACTTTTAGTCTATGCATGTCTTTATCCATAAGGTGAGTTTCTTGTAGGCAACAGATAAAGGGTTTCTGTTTTCTTATCCATTCAGCCAGTCTATGTCTCTTAAATGGAGAATTTAATCCATTGACATTCAATGTAATTATTGATATTCCCATACCTTATCCTATCATTAAGTGAGCCATTATTTTGCTAGCTTTTTGTTCTTGTTTAACTGTCTCTGATTTTTTTTAGTTTTCCTGTTATAGTACTCCCTTCAGAATCTCTTGAAGAGCTGGTCTGGAGTTGGTAAATTCCTTCAAATTTTGTTTATTTGAAAATGTTTTTTATCTTTTTTTTCCCATGTGAACGATAATTTTGCCGGGTACAGTATTCTTTGTTGAAATTGTTTTTCACTCAACACTTTGACTGTGTTTCCCCATTCTTTTCTTGCCTGCATTGTTTCCGTTGAGAGATCCGATGTTAGCCTGATGGGGTAACCTTTGTAAGTAACTTGGCATTTCTCTCTTGCCAAGTTTAGTATTTTGTTTTTGTATGTTGTTTTTCCAGTCTGGCTATGATGTGCCTTGGAGAGGATCTTCTTGGGTTGATTTTACTTGTGGTCCTCTGTATTTCTTGGGTCTGGATATCTAAATGCCTTTCTAGATTTGGAAAGTTTTCTTCCAAGATTTCCTGGAATAAATTATCTAGACCCTTATTATTTTCTTCTTCTTTTGGAATACCAATTATCCAGATGTTGTATCCAGTATTCCTCATTTATTATCCGCATTTATCATGGTTGTTTTTTCAATCTTCTTGATACTTTTTTCTAGGTCAGATGTTTTGTCTTCTACATTAGAGATTCGATCTTCTGCCTGGTCTGATTTACTTTTACTACTTTCAAGGGAGGTTTTGATTTCCTGTATCACATTCTTTAATCCTAGAAGTTCCATCTGGTTCTTGTTTAAAGTATCTGTTTCTTCTTTCAAGTCATAAAAGGACTTCCTCATCTCCTGGAGCTCCTTGTCTCTTTTCTCTTCCTTCTCAGTTAGTTCAGTCACTACAAATATTCTGAATTCCTTATCAAACATATCCATGACGTCCATTGGATTTACTGGGTGATGTAGGCTTGATGATTTCCTTGAGGGAGAGGCCTTTTGTTGGTTGCTCCTATTTCATGAGCTTCTGCAATTGTTCCTAGTCATTAGGTAATCTATATGTTTCTTCCTAACTTACTTAAGGTATCTCTGAGTGTTCAAAGTTGTATAGGTTTAGAAAATTGATGATTTCTCTTATGGTTGGCCTACCTACTGCTCACAATTACCTTTAACTGTTGTCACTAGCCCTGGATACCCAAAAGTCCTCCCTGTTTCTAAGGAGTGGTGAGCCTGTACTTGACCTAATAAGCAACACCTCAAGTGCAAAGAAAAACAAAACAAAAAAAGGAAATCACGTGTGTACATTGCACTCCACATGCTATTCAAATCACCAAAATCCAAAGACTCCAAATGCTAGTGGGAAAGAGCCAGGGGATGAGTGACAGGACCAGGTTGGCTGAACTTGCAGCCACAGTCCTCCTGGTGTCCGGAACTAGATTGGCGGGCTCAATCTAGATTGCAGGTGGGGTGGGGTGGGAGTTTGCCTTAAAGTCCCAGACAACCAACCTGGGGTCCAAGGAGAAGAAACGGTAGGGATGCACTAAGGTTCAGAGTGGTCTAGCCTGCAGCTTCAGTCAGCCTGGTTTCCAGAACTACTCACATTATATCTTCTTGATCAATTGACTCTTTTACTACAATACAGTGCCCTTCTTTCTCTTCAAACAGTATTTGTTTTAAAGCCTATTTTGTCAGTAATTAGTATTGCGACTCCAGCTCTTTTTTGATTTCCATTTGCAAGGAAAATCTTTTTCGAGCCCTTCACTTTCAGTCTATGTATATCTTTATCCATGAAGTGGGTTTCCTATAGGCAATAGATAGAGGGGTTTTGTTTTTTAATCCACTCAGTCAGTCTGTGTCTCTTGATTGGTGAATTTAATCCATTAACATTCAATGTTATTATTGATGTTACTGGATCTGTCCCGACATTTAAGTTGGCCATTGTCTTATCTGCCTTTTACTCCTTTGTTTCTGGCTGTTACTTCTTTAGTTTTTCTGAAATAGTACTTTCTTCAGTGTTTCTTGGAGAGCTGGCCTGGTGTTGGCAAATTCTTTAAGGTTTTGTTTGTCTGAGAATACTTTAATTTTTTTTTTTCCCATATGAAGGATAATCTTGCAGAGTACAGTATTCTTGGTTGAACTTGTTCTCTCTTAACACCGTCAATAAATCTTTCCATTCTTTCCTTGCTTGCATTGTTTCCCTTGAGAAGTCCAGTATCAGCCTGATGGGGTTACTTTTGTAAGTTGCTTGTCATTTCTCTCTTGCCAGCTTTTGTATCTTATCTTTATCTGTGGTCTTAACCAGTCTTGCTATGATATGCCTTAGGGAAGATATTCTTGGGTTTTATTCTGTTTGGAGTCCTTTTTTATTTCTTGTGTCTGGGTGCTTGAGTATCTCTATATACTTGGTAGTATGTCTAATGGAATCTATTATTTCTCATATATTACCCTCATTTTTTTTTTTTTGTTATTTTCTTTATCTTTTTGGTGGTTTTCTCTAGGTCAAAAGTTTTATCTTCTACCTCAGAGATTCAGCATGGTCTAATCAACTTTTAATACTTTCAAGAGTTTTTGATGGGAACCAGCAGTTAGCGTAATGGCTATGTTGCTGGACTCCCACGTAGTCGACCACGGTTCATGTCCCGGACCCGGTGGCTTAAAACTCACGCCAGGCGCGTGTGCATGCATGCCCAAGATCCTGAGAGGAGAATGGAGGAGAAGGGATTGCGGTTTGACCATCCCCCCTGGGGGATGATTTCTCGCTTTCTGTCTCTATGTCTCTCTCTGTCTGTCTGGCGAGCGCACGCGCCCTACAGTGAAAAATCTCTCCAAAAAAAAAAAAAATTTTTTTTGATTTCCTCTATTACAAACTTTATCTCTAATAGTTCCATCTTACTATTTATTTTTTTTTTTAGCGTGTTCTTTTCTTCCTTCATATTGTAGAAGGACTTTCTCATCTCCTGTAGTTCGTGGTCTCTTTTCTGTTTCAGCTAGTAGTATTTGTTCAACATGAATGTTCTAAATTCTATCTTGGACATTTTGGTAACGTCCTCTATTTTTTCAAGAAAAGGAATGGAGTCACTGTGTTCTTTTGATAGAGACATATTTCCTCCTTTATTTAGACCTGAGGTTCTCCTACTACTAACCATTGGAAGATGTGTTCTGTTTTAAATACACATTAAAAGAATGTTTCCTTGAATAGGAGCAAGTGTGTTTCCTTTTTACTGTGGAATTAAGAGTGCAAAGTCTCTCTTCTATTGTGTTTAACAATGTGATCCAAGGAAAAGTATTCTCTTCAGATGTATAAAGAAAAGTATCTCCTTTTTCACAGGTGGTTTCAGTGAAAGGGAGAATCCCAGAGAGTCTTAAAATGCTAGAATATTTCAGACCTGTATTTCTAGACATATCTAAACACCCAGGGATGGTGTAGATATGCGAAGTGAGGACCAAATAAATTGGAAAGGGTCATAATATGGGAGTCGGGTGTCTGTAGAGCTGAGGTTGTTCCTATGTGTAATGAGAAGAGAGAAATTCACAAATTAAAGAATAGTAGAAGGAGAGAGAAAAAAAGTGTACCTGACTGACAGACCTGTATTTCTAGACATATCTAAACACCCAGGGATGGTGTAGATATGCGAAGTGAGGACCAAATAAATTGGAAAGGGTCATAATATGGGAGTCGGGTGTCTGTAGAGCTGAGGTTGTTCCTATGTGTAATGAGAAGAGAGAAATTCACAAATTAAAGAATAGTAGAAGGAGAGAGAAAAAAAGTGTACCTGACTGACAGAGAGAGGGGTCTCTGGCTTGGGGGTCCCAGGACTGGAGCTAAAGTGTGCTGTCACCCTCAGAGTTTCAGGACCTGGGTCAAAAGGTGTGAGTGGGGTGTATATAGGAATGAGGAGGTTCCTATGTGGTAATGAGAAGTAAGAAATTTACAAATGAAAGAAAGGTAGAAGAAGAGAGAAAAAAAGTACCTGGCTAACAGAGAATGGTCTCTCATTTGGGGATCCAGGGCTTGAGTTACAGCAGGCAGTTCTCTGAGTTTATGGCCCAGGGGTGAAAAGTTCAGAGTTGGGTGTCTGTAGGCCTGAGGTCATTTATATGTAGTAATGAGAAGGGAGAAATTTACAAATGAAAGAAGAGGAGGAGAAGAGAGAAAAAGAAGTGTACCTGGCTGACAGAAAGAGGGGTCTCACACTTGGGAGTTGTGGGACTTGAACTACAATGAACAGTCCTCCCTCAGAGTTTCTGGCCAAGGGGACAAAAATGGGAGTGAGATGTCTGTAGGGCTGAGGGCATTCATATCTGATATTGAAAAGAGAGAAATTCATGATGTAAGAGTAGGAGGAGAGAGAGAAAAAAAGAGCACCAGGCTGAGAGAGAGAGGGGTCTCTAGCTTGGGGGTCCCAGAGCTGGACGTACAGTGGGCAGTCCTCTCTCAGGGTTTCTGGCCCAGGAGTCAAAAGACGGGAGTGGGGTGACTATAGAACTCAGGGCATTCCTTTGTGGTAATGAGAAGAGAAAAATTTATGAATGAATGAAGAGAAAATGGAGAGAAAGAATGTGTACCTGGTTGACAGACAGAGGGATCTCTGGCTAGAGGGCTCAGGGACTAGAGGTACAGTGGGCAGACCTATTCAGGGTTCCTGGCCCAGGGGTCAAAAGATGGGTTTTTTGTAGGGCTGAGTGCATTCCTATGTTGTAATGAGAAGAGAGAAATTTACAAATGAAAGAAGAGGACAAAGAGAGTGAAAAAAAAGTGTACCTGGCTGAAAGACAGAAGGTTCTCTGGCATGGGGGTTCTGGAGCAGGAGCTACAGTGGGCAGTGCTCCCTCAGAGTTCCTGATCCAGGGGTCAAAAGATGGGAGTATGCTGACTATAGGAATGAGGGTTTACCAATGTGGTAATGAGAAGAGAGAAATTTACATATGAAAGAAGAGGAGAATGAGAGAGAGAGAGAGAGTTTACCTGGTGGACAGTCAGAGGGGTGTCTGACTTGGGGATTCAGGGGCCAGAGGGACAGTGGGCAGACCTCCCTCAGGGTTCCGGGCCTAGAGGTCAAAAGATAGAAGTGGGATATCTGTAGGACTAATGTGTTCCTATGTGGTAGTGAGAAGAGAGAAATTTATGAATGAAAGAAGAGAAGAAGGAGAGAAAGAAAGTGTACCTGGTTGACAGACAGAGGGATCTCTGGCTAGAGGGTTCAGGGACTAGAGGTACAGTGGGCAGACCTATTCAGGGTTCCTGGCCCAGGGGTCAAAAGTTGGGTTTTTGTAGGGCTGAGTGTATTCCTATGTTGTAATGAGAAGAGAGAAATTTACAAATAAAAAAGAGGAGAAGAAGAGAAAAAAAAAATGTGTACCTGGCTGACAGATAGAGGGGATTCTGGCTTGGGGGTCCCAGGGCTAAGGCTACAGTGGGCTGTCCTCCCTCAGAGTTTCTGGCCCAGGAGACAAAAGATGGGAGTGGTGTGTCTGTAGAGCTGAGGGTGTTCCTATGTGATAATGAGAATAGAGAAATTTACAAATGAAAGGAGAAGGAGAAAAATAAATTTTACCTGGGAAAGAGGAAAAGAAAGTTTACCTGGCTGACAGAGAGAGGGGTCTCTGGCTTGGAGGTCCCAGGGCTGCAGCTATAGCACGCTGTCCTCCCACAGAATTCCTGGCCCTGCAGTCAAAAGTGGGAAGTGGGTTGTCTGTAGGACTGAGGGGGTTCCCATGTTGTAATGAGATGTGAGAAATATACATATAAAAAAAGAGAAGGAGGGGGGAAAAAAAAGTGTACCTGCCTGACAGAGAGAGGGGTCTCTGGCTTGGGGTTCCCTGGGCAGGAGCTACAGCTGGCAGTCCTCCTTCAGAGTTTGGGGCCCAGGGGACAAAAGATGGGTGTGGAGGGTCTGTAGGGGTGATGGTGTTTCTATGTGGTAATTAGGAGAGAAAAACTTACAAATAAGAGGAGAAGGGAGAAAAATAAAAATGTACCTGGCTGACAGAAATAGGAGTCTAAGGCTTAGGCATCCCAGGGCTGGAGGTACAGTGGGAAATCCTCTCTCAGAGTTTCTGGCCAAGAGGACAAAAGATGGGAGTGTGGTGTCTGTAGAACTGAGGGTGTTCCTCTATGGTAATGAGAAGTAAGAAATTTACAAATGAAAGAAGAGGAGAAAGAGGAAAAATAAGTGGACCTGGCTGACCTTGAGAGGGGTCTCTGGCTTGGCAGTCCTGGGACTGGAGCTAGAGCAAGCAGTCCTCCCCCAGGGGTAAAAAGATGAGAGTGGGGTATATGTAGGGTTGAGGTCATTTCTAAGTGGTAATGAGAAGAGAGAAATTTACAAATGAAAGAAGAGGAGAGGAGAGAGAAAAAAATAAGTGTAACAGGCTGACAGAGAGAGGGGTCTCTAGCTTGGGGGTCCTGGGACTGGAGCTACAGCAGATATCCTCCCTCTGAGTTCTTGGCCCAGTGGTCAAAAGATTGGTGTGGAGTGTCTGTAGGGCTGAACACATTCCTATGTTGTAATGAGAACGGGGAAATTTACAAATGGAAGAAGAGATGAAGGAGAGAATAAAATAAACAGTGTACCTGTCTGACTGAGAGAGGAGTCTCTTTCTTGGGGGTCCCCGGGCTGCAACTACAGCAGTCATTCCTCCCTCAGAGTTACTGGCCCAGGGGTCAAAATATTGAGTGGAGTGTCTGTAGGGCTAAGGGCATTGCTGACAGAGAGAGGGGTCGCAGGCTTGGTGGTCCCAGGGCTGGAGCTAGAGCCTATGACAAGTTTTTTTAATATAGCAAGAGAGAAATGTCAAGTTAATGAACAAAAGTTACCCCACCTGGTTAATATTGGATCTTTCAATAGAACAATGCAATGCAAGTATGGAAAGAATGAAACAATATACTCAACTGCAACAAGAGAAACAATTACAACCAAGAACACTATACCCAGCCATATTATTCTTCAAATTGAAAAAAAAGTGTTAAAACAGTTGAAGATAAATAAAACATGAATTTACCACCAAAAGATTAGCTTTTCAAAAAATACTGAGGAAAGTGGTGTACCAGGAAAATGAAAGAGATGCAACAGCACTAAGAAAACAAGAAGCAAATATGAAAATGACTAACAAAGTGTCAGGGACTAGTTCACAAATATCAATAATAAAGCCGATTGTTAGCAGATAAAATTACCCAATCAAAGTACACAGACTGGCCAAATGAACAAATAAATAGGAATCTTCTATTTGCTGCCTGCAAGAAACACAACTGAGATTTCGACCCCTGGGCCAGGAACTTTGAGGGAGGACTGCCCTACGTAGCTTTAGATCTGGGACCCCTAAGCCAGACACCCCTCTTTCAGCCAGAAACACATTCAGTCCTACCACACCATACTCCATCTTTCTACCCCTGGGCCAGGAACTTCCAGGAAGACCGCCCCCCCGTAGCTTCAGACCAGGGAACCCCAAGTCAGACACCCCTATTTCAGCCAGGTACACTTTTTTTTTCCTTTCTTTTTTGGTCCCCTTGCCCTTGTCTTTCATTTGTAAATTTATCTCTGCAGATTGACACATAGGAATGCTCTCAGTCCTACCAATCCACATTCCCATCTTTCAGACCCTGGGCCAGGAACTTTGAGGGAGGCCTGTCCCCCAAAGCTTCAGACCTTGGAACCCCAAACCAGACACCCCTCTTTCAGCCAGGTACACTTTTTTTTTCTTTCTTTTTCTGTCCCTTTACCCACATCTTTCATTTGTAAATTTCTCTCTTCTGATTAACACATAGGAACACCCTCAGTCCTACCACCCCACACTCCCATATTTTGACCCTCAAGCCAAGAACTTCAAGTGAGGACTGGCCCCCATAGCTTCAGACACAGGACCCCCCAAGCCAGACACCACTCTTTAAGCAAGGAATGCCCTCAGTCCTTTCACACCATATGTCCATCTTTCGACCCCTAGGCCAGGAACTTCGAGGGAGCACTGTCCCCCGTCACTTCAGACACAGGAACCCCAATCCAGACACCTCTCTTTCAGCCAGGTACTCCTATTATTTTCCATTCTTTTTTTGTCCCCTTACCCATGTCTTTCATTTGTAAATTTCTCTCTTATGATTAACACATTGGAATGCCCTCAGTCCTACCACACCATACTTTGATCTTTTGACACCTGGACCAGGAACTTTGAGGGAGGACTCCATAGCTTCAAAATCTGGAATCCCAAGCCAGACGCCCGCTCTTTCAGCCAGGTACACTTTTTTTCCCTTTCCTACCACACCACACATTCATCTTTCGACCTCTGGGCCAGGAACTTCAAGGGAGGAAGGCTTCAACCCCAGGACCACCAAGCCAGATACCACTATTTCAGCTAGGTACATTTTTTTTCCTTTCTTTTTCTTCACAGGCTTCAACCCCAGGACAAGCAAGCCAGATACCACTATTTCAGCTAGGTACATTTTTTTTCCTTTCTTTTTCTTCACCGTAACCCAGGTCATTCATTTGTAAATGCCTCTCTTCTGATTAAAACATAGGAATGCCCTCAGTCCTACCACACCACACTCCCATCTTTCGACCCATGGGCCAGGAAATTTGATGGAGGCCTGCCCCCCGTAGCTTCAGCCCAGAAACACCCAAGCCAGTCATCCCTCAACCAGCCAGGTACACTTTTTTTTTCTTTCTTTTTCTGTCCCCTTACCCACATCTTTTATTTGTAAATTTCTCTTTTGATTAATATGTAGATTTGCCCTTAGTCCTACCACAACATACTCCCATCTTTTGACCCCAGGGCCAGGAATTTCAAGGGAGGATTGCCCCCTCCCCCCGTGGCTTAAGACCCAAGACCCCCCAAGCCAGACACCCTCTTTCAGTAAGGTACACTTTTTTTTCCTTGCTTTTTCTGTCCCCTTTCACATGTCTTTCATTTGTAAATTTCTCTCTTCTGATTAACACATAGGAGTACCCTCAGTCCTACCACAGCACACTCACATCTTTCCACCCCTGGGGCAGGAAATTTGAGGGAGGACTGCTCCCCATGGATATCGTCCCGGGACCACCTAGCCAGACACCCCTCTTTCAGCCACATACATTTTTTTGCCAATCTTACTCTGTTCCCTATCCTAAATTTTCATTTGTAAATTTCTCTCTTCTGATTAACACATAGGAACACCCTCAGTCCAACCACAGCATATTTTCATCTTTTGACCCCTGGGGCAGGAACTTCAAGGGAAGACTGCCCCCCATAGATTCAGCCCCAGGACCCCCAAGCCAGACACCCCTCTTTCAGCCAGGTACACACTTTTTTTCTTTCTTTTTCTGTCCCCTTCTCCACTTCTTTCATTGCTAAATGTTTCTCTTCTGATTAAGACATAGGAACACACTCAGTCCTACCAGACCACACTCCCATCTTTAGACCCCTGGAACAGGAACTTCGAGGGAAGACTGCCCCCCGTAGCTACAGACCCAGGACACCCTAGTCAGACACCCCCCCTTTCAGCCAGGCACTTTTTTTCCCCTCTTCTTTCCCTTTCTCCTGACCCACGTCTTTAACATGTAAACATCTCTTTTCTGATTAACACATTGGAACGCCCTCAGTCCTACCACAACACACTCTCAACTTTTGACCCACGGGGCAAAAAATTCGATGGAGGACTGCCCCCATAACTTCAGATCGGGACCCCCAAGGCAGACACCCCTCTTTTAGCCAGGTACACTTTTATTTTCTTTCTTTATCTATCCACCTACCCACATCTTACATTTGTAAATTTTTCTCCTCTGAGTAACACATAGGAATGCCCTCAGTCCTACTACACCACACTCCCATCTTTCAACCCCTGGAGGGAGGACTACACCCCATAAATTCAGACCGGACCCCCAAGCCAGACACCCCTCTTTCAGTCAGGTACACCCTTTTTTCTTTCTTTTTCTGTCTTCTTACCCATGTCTTTCATTTATAAATTTCTCTCTTCTGATTAACACATAGGAATGCCATCATTCTTACCACATGCCACACTACCATAGGCCAGGAACTTTGAGGGAGGGCAGCAATCAGTACCTTCAGGCCTGGGACACCCAAGACAGACACCCCTCTTTCAGCCAGGTACACCTTTTTTTGTTGTTGTTTCTTTTTCAGTCCCCTTACCCACGTTTTTCATTTGTAAATTTATCTCTTCTGATGAACACATATGAATGCTCTCAGTCCTAACACAACACACTCCAACCTTTCAACCCCTGGGACAGGAAATTTGAGGGAGGACTGCCCCCCAGGATCCCCAAGCCAGAAACCCCACTTTCTGCCAGGTACACTTTGTTTTTTCCCTTTCTTTTTCTGTCTTCTTACCCACATCTTTCATTTGTAAATTTCTCCCTTCTGATTAACACATACAAACACCCTCAATCCTAATACACCACACTTCCATCTTTCAACCCCTGTGTCAGGAACTTCGAGGGAGGACAGCACCCTTCATACCAGGGATCTGCAAGCCAGACATCCCTATTTCACCCAGGTACACTTTTTTTCCCCTTTTTCTTTCCCCTTACTAAAGTTTTTCATTTGTAAATTACTCTTCTGATTAACACATAGAAACACCCTTAGACCTACCGAAACACACTCCTGTCTTTCGACCCCTGGCCCAGGAACTTCAAGGGAAGACAGCCCCCCATAGCTTGATCCCTGGGAGCCCCAAGCCAGACACCCCTCTTTCAGACAGGTACAATTTTTTTTTCTTTCTTTTTCTGTCCACTTTCCCACATCTTTCATTGCTAAATTTTTCTCTCCTGATTAAGACATAGGAATGTCCTCAGTCCTACCACACCACACTCCCATCTTTTGACCCCTGGGACAGGAACTTCAGGGAAGACTGTCCCCCATAGCACAGACCAGGGACCCCATAGACAGACACCCCCCTTTCAGCCAGGCACACTTTGTTTCCCCATTTCTTTTCCTTTCTCCTAACCCACGTCTTTCATTTGTAAATATCTCCCTTCTGATTAACACATTGTAACGCCCTCAGTCCTACCACATCACACTCCCATCTTTTGACCCATGGGGCAAAAAAATTCGATGGAGGACTGCCCCCCATAACTTCAGACCTGGACCCCGAAGCCAGACACCCCTTTTTTAGCCAGGTAAACTTTTTTTTTTCTTTCTTTATCTGTCCTCTTACCCACGTCTTTCATTTATAAATTTCTCTCCTCTGATTAACACATAGGAACATCCTCAGTCCTACCACACCACACTCCCATCTTTCAACCCCTGGAGGGAGGACTACACCCCATAAATTCAGACCGGACCCCAACCAGACACTTCTCTTTCAGCCTGGTACACTTTTTTTTTTCTTTCTTTTTCTGTCCTCTTACCCACGTCTTTCATTTATAAATTTCTCTCTTCTGATTAACACATAGGAACACCTTCAGTCCAACCACACCACACTAACATCTTTCTTCACCTGGGCCAGGAACTTCAAGGGAGGACAGCAACCCATTCCATCAGACCTTGGACCCCCCCACAACAGACAACCCTCTTTCAGCCAGCTACACCCTTTTTTTGTTGTTTCTTACTTAGTCCCCTTACCCACATTTTCCATTTGTAAATTTATCTCTTCTGATGAACACATATGAATGCCCTCAGTCCTAACACAGCACACTCCAAACTTTCAATCCCTGGGACAGGAAATTCAAGAGAGGACTGCCCCCCATACCTTCAGACTGAGATCCCCAAGCCAGACACCCCACTATCTGCCAGGTACACTTTTTTGTTTTCCTATCTTTTTCTGTCTTCTTACCCATGTCTTTCATGTGTAAATTTCTCCCTTCTGATTAACACATACAAACACCCTCAATCCTGATACACAACACTTCCATCTTTCAACCCCTGTGTCAGGAACTTTGAGGGAGGACGGCACCCTGTACCTTCATACCATGGATCTTCAAGCCAGACACCCCTATTTGACATAGCTACACTTTTTTTCCCTTGTCTTTTTCTCTCCCCTTACTCACGTTTTTCATTTGTAAATTTCTCTTCTGATTAACACATAGAAATGCCTTCAGAGCTTCCAAAACACACTCCTATCTTTCAACAACTGGGCCAGGAACTTCAAGGGAGAACTGCACCCCATAGCTTCAGATCCGGGACCCCCTAGACTGACAACCCTCTTTCTGCCAGGTACACTTCTTTTTTTTTTTTGCTTTCTTTTTATGACCCCTTATCCACTTCTTTCATTTGTAAATTTCCCTCTTCTGATTAACACATAAGAATGCCCTCAGTCCTACCACACCTCACTCCCACCTTTTAATCCCTGGGCCAGGAACTTTGAAGGAGGACAGCTCCCCATAGCTTCAGACCCAGGATCCCCAAGCCAGATACCCCTCTATCAGCTAGGTACATTTTTTTTTCCTTTCTTTTTCTGTCCTCTTACCCACGTCTATCTTTTGTAAATTTCTCTCTTCTGATTAACACATAGGAATGCCCTCAGTCCTACTATACCACACTTTCAACTTTCGAACCCTGGTACAGGTTCTTCGAGGGAAGACTGCAACTTCGTAGCCTCAGACCCCGGACTCCCAAGGTAGACACCCCTCTTTCAGCCCTGCACACAATTTTTTTTTCTTTCTTTTTCTGTTTCCTTACACACGTCTTTCATTTGTAAGTTTCTCTCTTCTGATTAACACATAGGAACAGCCTTAGTCCTACCACACCACACACCCACCTTTCGACACTTGGGCAAGGAACTTCAACAGAGGACTGCTCCCCGTAGTTTCAGATGCCGGACTCCCAAGCCAGAAACCACATTTTCAGCCGGGAATGCCCTCTGTCCTACTCTGTCCTAGTACATCACACTCCCATCTTTCAACACCTGGGCCAGATCTTCGAGGGAGGACTGCCCCCCATAGCGTCGGACCCGGGACACTCAAGCCAGGTACACTTTTTTTTTCCTTTCTTTTTTTGTCCCCTTACCCACTTCTTTCATTGGTAAATTTCTCTCTTCTGCTCATTCCTACCACACTATCCTCCCATTTTTTGACCCATAGGTCAGGAACTTTGAGCAAGGACAGCCCTCCATAGCTTCAGTCCTGGGAACCCCAAAACAGACACTCATCTTCCAACCAGGTACATATATTTTTGTTTTTTTTCTTTTCCTTTCTTTTTTGTCCACTTAGACACATCTTTCATTTGTAAA
>NW_006201931.1:226638-229970 GCF_000334495.1 Tupaia belangeri chinensis
AGGAATGCCCTCAGTCCTACTATAACACATTCCCATCTTTCAACCCCTAGGCCAGGAATTTTGAGGGAGGACCTCCCCCCATAGCTTCACAATTGGGACCCCAAGCCAGACACCCCCTTTCAGTCAGGTACACATTTTTATTCCTTGCTTTTTCTGTACCCTTTCACATGTCTTTCATTTGTAAATTTCTCTCTTCTGATTAACACATAGGAATGCCCTCAGTCCTACCACACCACACTCACATCTTTTGACCCCTGGGCCAGGAAATTCAAGGGAGGATGGCCCCAGGTGGTTGGGACCCCAAGCCAGACACCCCCTTTCAGTCAGGTACACATTTTTATTCCTTGCTTTTTCTGTACCCTTTCACATGTCTTTCATTTGTAAATTTCTCTCTTCTGATTAACACATAGGAATGCCCTCAGTCCTACCACACCACACTCACATCTTTTGACCCCTGGGCCAGGAAATTCAAGGGAGGATGGCCCCAGGTGGATATTGTCCCGGGACCACCTAGTCAGACACACCACCTTCAGCCACATACACTTTTTTCCCCGATCTTTTTCTGTCCTTAAACCAAGTTTAGATTTGTAAATTTCTTTCTTCTGATTAACACATAGGAACGTCCTCAGTCCAACCACAGCATACTTTCATCTTTTGACCCCTGGCCCAGGAACTTCAAGGGAAGACAGCCCCCAATAGCTTCATCCCTGGGACCCCCAAGCCAGACACCCCTCTTTCAGCCAGGTACACTATTTTTTCCTTTCTTTTTCTGTCCCCTTTTCCCACATCTTTTATTGCTAAATGTTTCTCTTCTGATTAAGACATAGGAACGCCCTCAGTCTTACCACACCACACTCCCATTTTCTGACCCCTGGGACAGGAAATTCATGGGAAGACTGCCCCCCGTAGCTAAAGACCAGGGACCCCCTAGACAGACATCTCCCTTTCAGCCAGGCACATTTTTTTCCCCTCTTCTTTTCTTTTCTCCTAACCTATGTCTTTCATTTGTAAATATCTCTCTTCTGATTAACACATTGGAACACCCTCATTCCTACCACATCACATTCCCATCTTTTGACCCCTGGGGCAAAAAATTCGATGGAGGACTGCCCCCCATAACTTCAGACCAGGACCCCCAAGCCAGACACCCCTCTTTTAGCCAGGTACACTGTTTTCTTTCTTTCTTTATCTGTCCTCTTACCCACATCTTTCATTTATAAATTTCTCTCCTCTGATTAACATATAGGAACGCCCTCAGTCCTACCACAACACACTCCCATCTTTCAACTCCTGGAGGGAGGACTACCCCGCATAAATTCAGACAGGGACCCCCAAGCCAAACACCCCTCTTTCAGCCAGGTACACTTTATTTTTACTTTCTTTTTCTGTCTTCTTACCCACGTCTTTCATTTGTAAATTTCTCTCTTCTGATCCATCTTTCTTCCCCTGGGCCAGGAACTTCAAGGAAAGACTGCCCCCCATAACTTCAGCCTCAGGACCCCCAATCCAGACACTCCTCTTTCAGCCAGGTACACTTTTTTTTCTTTCTTTTTCTGTCCCCTTTCCCACATCTTTCATTGCTAAATGTTTCTCTTCTGATTAAGGCATAGGAATGCCCTCAATCTTACCACACCACACTCCCATCTTCTGACCCCTGGCACAGGAATTTCATGGGAAGACTGCCCCCCATATCTGCAGACCTGGACCCCCTAGCCAGATATGCCCCTTTCAGCCAGGCACACTTTTTTTGCCCTCTTCTTTTTATTTCTCCTAACCCACGTCTTTTATTTGTAAATATCTCTCTTCTGATAATACATTGGAACACCTTCAGTCCTACCACACCACACTCCCATCTTTTGACCCCTGGGGCAAAAAATTCAATGGAAGAATGCCCTCCATAACTTCAGACTGGGACCCCCAAGCCAGACACCCCTCTTTTAGCCAGGTACACTTTTTTCTCTTTCTTTTTCTGTCCTCTTACCCACGTCTTTCATTTGTGAATTTCTCTCTTCTGATTAACACATAGGAAGGCCCTCATTCCTACCACACCACACTACCATCTTTCTTCCCCTGGGTCAGGAACTTCGAGGGAGGACAGCAACCCATACCTTCAGACCTTGGTCCCCCAAGACAGACACCTCTCTTTCAGCCAGGTACACCCTTTTTTGTTGTTGTTGTTTTTCAGTCCTGTTACCCACGTTTTTCATTTGTAAATGTATGTCTTCTAATGAACACATATGAACGCCCTCAGTTCTAACACAACACACTCCAACCTTACAACCCGTGGGACAGGATATTCGAGGGAGGACTGGCCCCCATACTTTCAGGCCAGGATCCCCAAGTCAGACACCCCACCTTCTGGCAGATACACTTTTTTTTTTCCTTTCTTTTTCTGTCTTCTTACCCACGTCTTTCATGTGTAAATTTCTCCCTTCTTATTAACACATACAAACACCCTCAATCCCAATACACTACACTTCTATCTTTCAACCCTTGTGTCAGGAACTTGGAGGAAGGACGGCACCCTATACCTTCATACCAGGGATTCGCAAGCCAGACACCCCTATTTCACCTGGGTACACTTTTTTTTTTTCCCTTTTTATTTTCTTTCCCCCTACTCACGTTTTTCATTTGTAAATTTCTCTCTTCTGACTAACACATAGAAAAGTCCTCAGACCTACCAAAACAAACTCCTGTCTTTCAACCCCTGGGCCAGGAACTTCAAGGGAGAATTGCACCCCATAGCTTCAGATCTGGGACCGACACTTCTCTTTCAGCCAAGTACACTTTTTTTTTTTTTTTTTTTTTTTTGCTTTCTCTTTATGTCCTCTTTTCTGCATCTTTCATTTGTATATTTCTCTCTTCTGATTAACACATAAAAATGCCCTCAGTCCTACCACACCACACTCCCACCTTTCGACCCCTGGGCCAGGAACTTCGAGGGAGGTTGGCTACCCATAGCTTCAGACCCAGGACCCCCAAGCCAGATACCCATCTTTCTGCTATGTACACTTTTTTTTTCCTTTCTTTTTCTGTCCCCTTACCCACTTCTATCATTTGTAAATTTCTCTCTTCTGATTAACACATAGGAACAACCTTAGCCCTACCACACCACACACACATCTTTCAACACCTGGGCCAGGAACTTCAACAGAGGACTGCTCCCCACAGTTTCAGCTGCAGGACTCCCAAGCCAGACACCCCACTTTCAGCACCTTAGCCCTACCACACCACACACACATCTTTCAACACCTGGGCCAGGAACTTCAACAGAGGACTGCTCCCCACAGTTTCAGCTGCAGGACTCCCAAGCCAGACACCCCACTTTCAGC
>NW_006201931.1:230719-232230 GCF_000334495.1 Tupaia belangeri chinensis
CCCTCCCCCCACCTCCAGCAGCGGGCACCGCGGCTGCTGCCACCCTCCCATTTTTTGAACTATGCCAGAAACTTTGAGCGAGGACTGCCCCGCGTAACTTCAGACCACAGAACCCCATACCAGACACCCATCTTTTAGCCAGTTACATGTTTTGATTTTTTTTCCTTTTTTTTTTGTCCACTTACTCACATCTTTCATTTGTAAATTTCAATCTTCTGATTAACAAATAGGAATGCTCTCATTCCCACTCACTACACACCCTTGTTTTGACCCCTGGGTCAGGAACTTCAAGGGAGGACTGCCCCCCATAGCTTCAGACCCGGGACCTCAAAGCTAGACACCCCTCTTTCTTCCAGGTACACTTTTTTCTTTCTTTCTTTTTCTGTCCCCTTATGCACGTCTTTTATTTCTAAATTTCCCTCTTCTGATTAACACATAGGAATGCCCTCAGTCCTACCACATCACACTTCCGTCTTTAGAGCCCTGGACCAGAAACTTTGAGGGAGGACTGCCCCCAGTAGCTTCAGTCCCAGGACCCTCAAGCCTCCTCTTTCAGGCACTTACACTTTTATTTTTTTTCCTTTCTTTTCCTGTCCCCTTACCCAGGTCTTTCATTTGTAAATTTCTCTCTCCTGATTAACACATAGGAACGCCCTCAGTCCTACCACACTCCCATCTTTCAAACCCTGGGCTAAAAGCTTTGAGGGACGACTGCTTCCCATAACTTCAGACCTTGGACCTTCAAGCCAGACACCCTCTATCAGCCAGGAACGCCCTCATTTCTACCATACCACACTCCCATCTTTCAACCCCTAGGCCAGGAACTTCGAAGGAGGTCATCCACCAGAGCTTAAGACACAGGAACCCCAAGCCAGACACCCCTCTTTCAGTCAGGTACACTTTTTCTTTTCCTTTCTTTTTCTGTCCTCTTACCCACATCTTTCATTTGTAAATTTCTCTCTTTATTTACACTTAAGAACGCCCTGACTCCTACCACACCACCATCCAATCTTTCAACCCATGAGCAAGGAACTTTGAGGCAGGACTGCTGCCCATAAAATAAGACCCGGGACCCCCAAGCCAGACACCTCTCATTCAGCCAGGTACATTTCTTTTTCTTTCTTTTTCTGTTCCCTTACCCACAACTATCATTTGTATATTTCTCTCTTCAGATTAGAAGATAGTAATGGTCTCAGTCCTACCATACCACACTTCCACCTTTTGACCACTGGTCCAGGAAATTCAAGAGAGGACTGCCCCACATAGCTTCAGATTAGGGTCCCCCAAGCCAGACACCACTCTTTCAGCTCGACACATGTTTTATTTTTCCTTTCTTTTTCTGGCCCTTTACACACGTCTTTCATATGTAAATTTCTCTTTATGGATTAACACATAGGAACGGCCTCAGTCCTACCACACCACACACCCATCTTTCGACACCTGGGCCAGGGACTTCAAGGGAAGACTGCTCCCCATAGATTCAGACAGAGGACTTTCAAACCAGACACCCC